>NC_073410.1:11965000-12265000 GCF_028641065.1 Leucoraja erinaceus | reverse complement strand
AGTTTTGCTGAGATCAGCCCATGAAACCTCAACTTTATTTACAGAATAGTTTATTTTCTGTTTGATCTCTGTATGCACTGCTGTTTCTATTTTATCTTTGTTATACAGTGTGGAAACAGGCCTTTCAATGGTGTTTACCCGTGCTAGTCCCTTTTGCTTGCGTTTGGCCCATATCCCCGCAAATGCTTACTATCCATGTACCTGAGGAAATGTCATTTGATAAATAACTTATCAAAATGCAACACCTTGCACTTGTCTGAGTTAAATTCCACCTGCCATTCCTTAGCTCACTTCCTCGATTGATCTAAGTCCTGTTGTAATCTTCGATAATCTTCTCCGTTGTCCAGTCGACCCACCAGTTTTATTATCTAACTTACTAACCAAGCCAACTACCCATCATCCAGATAGATGGTAAGCAAAGGTGGGCCTAACGTCACTCCATGTGGCACACTGGTCACAGACCTCCAATCTGAATAACCCTCCACCCCCACCCTCAAACTTTTACCACCAAGCCAGTGGAGTAGCTCCTACTGGATCCCATGTGATCTCGCCTTCTGGCCCAGCCTACAGATGTTCAGGTATGTAGGTAAATTGGCCTGGTAAAGGTAAACATTTTCCCTGCGTTTGTGGGTATTGGCTTTGAGGACAGGTTTGGAAAAACATGCATTGTTTTCTCTAGAGCATTGGAGGTTGAGGGGTGACCTAATTTGGTTTAGTTTAGAGATAGGGTGCAGAAACAGGCCCTTCGGCCCAACGAGTCTGCATCGACCAATGGTACCCACACATTAACACCATCCTACACACACTGGGGACAATTTTCACATTTAGGCCAAGCCAATTAACCTACAAACCTGCACGTCTTTGGAGCGTGGGAGGAAACCAACGTTCTTGGAGAAAACCCACGCTGGTCACGGGGAGAAGGTACAAACTCTGTACAGACCGCACCCGCAGCCAGGATCATGCCAGGGTCTCTGGAGCTGTAAGTGCTGTAAGGCAGCAACTCTACCACTGCGCCACCATGCCACCCACAATTTTATAGAAGCATATAAACTTAGGAGAACCATACGCAGGGAAACTGCCAGAACTGTTTGTCCCAGAGTGAGAATGTTAAACACTAGAGAACATAACTTGAAAATTGGAGAAAGTTTAAAGGAGATGTGTGGGGCAAGTTTTTTTTTTTTTACACAGGTTGGTGGGTGCCTGGAACGCACTGGTGATGGAAGCAGACACGATAGTGGGGTTTAAGATACACGTGGATATGGACCAGGTGCAGGCAAAAGGGATTAGTTAGAATAGGCATATTTGGCCTAGACATGATCTAAAGAAGGGTTTCGGCCCGAAACGTCGCCTATTTCCTTCGCTCCATAGATGCTGCTGCACCCGCTGAGTTTCTCCAGCATTTCTGTCTACCTTTGGCCCAGACATCATGGGCGAATCTGTGCCCTGCACTGTTTTCTAAACGTGGGTTTGATCTTCGGAGAGGGCATGCCTGCCCCCTGACTACACAGATGTGTTCATATGTTAACGACTAATTTATAGCAGTTCTGGATCTGGAGTCTGTCTCTCACAGCTGTTGTCTAATGGTGACAAATTGTCTTCCGATTGAGAGAGGCTGGGTGGGGAGGTGTTTCACGCTGAACTGTGCTTCCCTATTGACAGGCTCCACGCCTCATTAACCATGTTTGATTATAATGAGGCAATTACCTCTCCAGAAATTGAATTCATATGTAAATGGAGGCACTGTCAGACCCTGCACCAGCGGTGTTCCCCCACAGCCCTGCAACTCCCCCGACTCCCACCCACTGGCCTGGAGTTTGCAGCAGGATAATTGTCCCTCTGTGCTTCCACTGTTGGCCTCCTGGCTGCTTATTTACATTGCCCTGCAGCTCCAGTTGAAATTGGCCCTTTGCTTTTTCGTCCAATTCCCCAGTGTAACACAACTCCTGTCTATATTTGGAAGTTCAACTTGTAACATGAGAAATCATTCAGTGCGTCAGGAGGTGGTTTTACTTTGCACAAACTGTGGGGGAAATTTGGGAAGAACTTGTCTTGCTTTTTTGTACAGTCTTCTTTCTTTTCAAATAGTTATGTGTAATTTAGGTACCATTTATTTTTTGTGCGTTTGGCTGAGTCGATGTCTTTTTTTGTTGTGGAAATCGTGTATGCAATTTTGCACATTTTGTTTTAGTGTTTGTCCGTGTCTAACTGTCTGCGATGCTGCTGCAAGCAAGATTTCCATTCTAATTGTACCTCACCGCAGTTGTCCATACAACGATAAACTTGACTTGACATTGCTTGACTCACATCCAGTTTTCTATCCTAGCCATCAACTGGATCTGTGGCTTTTCCTAAGGAGCACTGTGCCAATTTCCCAGAGAGAGAGAGACAGAGAGAGGGGGGGGGGGGGAAGTGGGCCCCTGATGAAGTGGGCCCCCTTTGTCTCCTGGGGGGGGGGGGGGGGGGGTGTGAGAGACAGAAGGGGGGGGGGGGAGGCAGAAAGAGGGGGAGGAAGGGAGAGAGACAGAGGGGGGGGGGAGAGGCAGGGAGGGGGGGGGATGGGAGAGTGACAGAGTGGGGGGAGGGAGGAGAGAGAGACGGGTTGGAGGGCTGGGGAGAGACACTCTAGGGACGATTTACAAAGGCCACCTAACCTGCAACCTGCACGTTTTTCGAATGTGGGAGGAAACAGAGAAACCCCACGCAGTAACGGGGAGATCGTACAAACCGTGTACAGACAGCACCTGTAGTCAGGATCAAACACGTGTCTCTGGCGCTGTAAGGTAGCAACTCTACCGCTGCGCTACAATGACAATGGGCCACCACCTCCTGTACTACCATGAACTTGTTTAAAAAAAAATATATACTTTGCATTACTGTCTTGGTTTTTATTTTGCAGTATTTATTTTAGAAATGTTATGTGTCGTTTATATAATTTATTTTGAGCGTACAATGCATCTCTGTACTTGTCATGCTGTTGCAAACACGATTTTACATTGTAACTGTTCCTCACCATCGTTTTGCTTGACGTTAACCTCGACTTGACATGACATGTCCGTTAATTGGAGATATCATCAGTCCTTCATCGGCACTGGGTTGAAATCCCGCAATCCGCCTCCCCCTGCCTTCTGTAAATACCTATTGACTGCAATAGACCAGGAATGTGGTAACTCACCATAATATATCCTGGCTGCCTCAGTGGTGCCTAGCTTCCGATAAACTGAAACTGCCTGTTTTCCCGATATTCCTTCTTCTGCTCTCCCTTTTCTGACCAAAGAGGAGGGGGATTTCCACAAGCCCTTACCTTCTTGGGTACCTGAGCTGCCAATTCAATGTCCCGATACCAGCTCGAGTGCAAACTGCTGGGACATTGAACATCTAATGTACTTTCTAAATGACTGGTATTGTCCCTGTTTGTGTATGTTGATCCATAGCCGGATAGCCTGCTTCTGCAACCTGTGACTACCACTGTTCATGTAACCGCAAGGTTTAAATGTAAATTTAAAACAACACCTTGTGCAGTTGAAATGCTGGTATCATGTATGAAAATGATCAAAAGATGTGTATTTGTGTCGTGCCTTTCATAATCTGGGGATATCATCAAATATTGTACAGCTGATAATCTTTTGACACCTAGTCACTGGTGGGGTGTAGCAAGGTGTTGTGCCTTGCTAAACTCCTATAATAAGCATCAGACTTAGTTTTGGTGATCTTGTATAATGGGAGGGAGGAGCTCAACTTCTCCAATTGAAGGTCGAAGAGGCTTGGGTTTAATGGCACCTCAAGCAGTAAGGAACTCACTCAATATTTTACTGACGCTTGCATCCATGCTGTGTGCTCCCATCTGTGGAGTGATTGTGTTAGATTGACCATGAAGAAGCCACGTTGAACTCCCAGTCGATGTGGAGGGTGGAGGTGTAGATGGTGCCACCTTGAGGTTGGGAGGTGAGTAACAAAGTCCATGTTCATAAGAACTGGACAGATCTGGATAGATGGAATGGGTGACATTAGAAGGGTCTCGACCCAAAACGTCACCCATTCTATCCAGAGATGCTGCCTGTCCCGCTGAATTACTCCACCATTTTGTGTCTAATGTATCTTCGGTGTAAACCAGCATCTGCAATTCCTTCCTACACACAAGGTCCCTGTTCATGTTCACTGATGCTGAATATGCATTTGGCAGGAACGACACAAAGTGCCGGAGTAACTCTTTGTTTAGAGGATCTTGGATGGCATGGGCGGATTGTGCTGAAGGACCTGTTTCTGTGCTTATGAATTGACAACTCTACGGCATCCACATCTGATATTTTCTCCACGTTGAAAAGAAATTCAATTTCCCCTTCTTCTTGTTGGAGTTGACCTGACTTCTGCCTGTTCCCCGATTCCTCCCGCAGACCCGGCAAATCCTCGAGGAGCTGACCGAGCTGCCGGTCATGGTGGAACTCTCCAGCGATTTCCTGGATCGCAGTACGCCCGTCTACCGAGACGATGTCTGCATTTTCCTCAGCCAGTCAGGTACGGTGAAGCTTCTGTGAAATATGTTTCTCGATGCAAGATTATTTGCCCCGCTTTCATACGGCACCTGCATTTGTTGGGACAGGCAGCAACTGTGGAGAAAAGGAATAGGTGACGTTTCGGGTCAAAACCCTTGTTCAGACTGTGAAGTCTGAAGAAGTGAGTCTGAAGAAAGGTCTCGACCCGAATGTCATCTATTCCTTTTCTCCAGAGATGCTGCCTGACGCGCTGAATTGTTCCAGCATTTTGTGTCTATCTTCAGTGTAAACTAGCATCTGCAGCACCCTCCTACACCACCATTTATTGGCGAGTCAGGTTACCCCTGAGGGAATTATGGAGAACCAACATGAACTGCGTTAGTTCATTCATCCTGGTGATCTGAGGGGCTTGCCAAAATGTCTTTAGCCAGAGAGTGGTGAATCTGTGGAGTTCATTGCCACAGACGGCTGTGATATTGGGTATTTTTAGAACGGAAATGAATAGATTCACTAGTAAGGGCATCAAAGTTTATCGAGAGAGGGCAGTAGAATGGGCTTGAGAGGGGGAAATAGATCAGCCATGATTGGATGGAGAGGCAGAGGGGGGAGGGGGGTGAGGTTAGGGGAAGAGTCTGATTTGCATAATGGGTTATGTCTTGGGCAGTACATTTCTCATAACAAAGATCAATGCATCCTGATGGGGTGCTTTCCATGGTGCATTTGTAGACATTGGAAAGACGCTGAAGATATTTGAATTTCCTTAGTGTTGTGGGGAAGTCGAGGTGCAGGTGTGTTTACTTGGTCACAGAGTTTACCAGGTCAAATTGCCGGTGATATTTACACCAAGGAAGTTGAAGCTGTCGACCATCTCCACTAAAGGACCATTGATGCAGAGTGGGTCCTTTACTGCACCCCACCTCCTGACCAGCTCATTTCTTTTGCCCTCATTCAAGGAGAGATTGTCTTGACACCAATGTACTAAGCCAGTGAGATTGGCGCCAGTTTTGTCCCAACAGCTTCATATTGGGGGATGAACAAAACGTGACGGTGTGGATAGACTCAAAAGGCCAGAGTAACTCAGCAGGTCAGGCATCATCTCTGGAGAAAAGGCAAAAGCACCTTCCTGTAAAACAAGCAGAGTCGTCAATGGAGAATGCAATGCATTTCCAAATTAAAATCTGAAAACATACCCTCAACTTTATTGAACAACTAGTGTGGTTCAATTGCATGGGCAGCTGATTTTTCTTTGATTAAGAAAGAACTGCAGATACTGGAAACATCAAAGCTAGACAAAAATGCTGGAGAAACTCAGCGGGTGAGGCAGCATCTATGGAGAAAAGAAATAGCCAACGTTTTGGGTCGAGACCCTTCTTCAGACTGAAGAAGGTCTGTAGAAAGGTCTCGATCTGAAATGTCACCGATTCATTTTCTCCAGAGTTGCTGTCCGACCCGCTGAGTTACTCTGGCTTTTTGTGTCTATCTTCGGTTTAAACCAGCATCTGCAGCTCAATTTCTACACTGGAGAAAGTGTGGGCTTGGTCTACAAGATGGCAGCGAGTGCGAGCTGCTTCCTAAAGTCTGCCATCTCCAAGTCTTCGTTCCTGCTACAGCATCTTATTTCCCAGCAACCCACCACATCAAAACACTTCTAATATGTCTATAATGACCTTAAGCAAATGTGTCATTGGATTACTTACCAACCTTATCAAAAGCTTTTTATTATTTTAATATTAGTATCAGATCTTCCTCTTGGTCTGTTCGAATAAAAAAGGACATCGCTTTCCCTGCCCTCCAGCATCTCTCGCTCCTGTATAATTGCAATGAATTTGTGTGTGCGTCTGAGTGCGTGCGTGCGTGTATAAATGTGGAGGACCCACTGGTGGTTTGTAAGGTGCGCTATCTGCCGAATGTTTTTGCTGTGTTTGTGAACCAAGGGACACTCACCCACCACAACCCACCTGATCCAAATAAATACAAACCCAGTACAAACATATTTTAAGAAGCAGCTGCTGTGCTCCAGCATTGCTGACAGCACTCTGCTACATTAAAGGTCACTGTTGTAGTGTTGAGGCAGAATGCTGGCCTGTGTTAATGTGCCTTGGGCCACGTAACTTTAACCCAACCGTTAACAAGGTCAACTGACAGTCGGCCTGTTGAATGGGACCTCAGTACATGACTGTGTAGGAAGGAATGCAGATGCTGGTTTAAACCGAAGATAGACACAAAAAGCCGGAGTAACTCAGCGGGACAGGCACCGTCTCTGGAGAGAAGGAATGCATGACGTTTCGGGTCGAGACCCTTCTTCACCGTCCTTCTGTTTGGACTACATCAGGATTGGTTATAAAGCATGGTAATCTGGTACAGGATGTCTCTTGGCCTGTATTCTATCGTATTTTGACCGATTGTATTAACAACCCTGTGCAGGAAGAAACTGATGCTGGTTTATACCGAAGCATCTTCACCATCTTCACTCCCAACCCGAATCATCACCTATCCTTTTTTACCAGAGATTTGTCGCGAGTTGAATCATCGTAAATCGGGGAGCACCAGTATACATCTGAACCGGTTCAGAAGACACTGACAGTTTTCAGTCTTATTCCCACATTGTGATATTTTTAAACTCTTGAGTATTAATGGACATAGCATCTGCCTTCTTTACAATAATAAACCTGTACATAGAAACATGGAAAATTGTTACAGGAGTAGGCCTTTCGGCCCTTCGAGCCAGCACCCCCATTCAATATGTTGTGTTTAAGAAGGAACTGCAGATGCTGGAGAATCGAAGGTACACAAAAAAGCCGGAGAAACTCAGCGGGTGCAGCAGCATCTATGGAGCGAAGGAAATAGGCAACGTTTCGTGCCGAAACGTTGCCTATTTCCTTCGCTCCATAGATGCTGCTGCACCCGCTGAGTTTCTCCAGCTTTTTTGTGTACCCCCCCATTCAATATGATCATCCAAAATCAGTACCCCATTCCTGCTTTCTCCCCATCTCCCTTGATTCCCGTTAGTCCTAAGAGCTCAACCTAACTCTCTCTTGAAAACATCCAGTGAATTGGCCTCCACTGCCTTCGGTGGCAGAGAATTCCACAGAATTCCATCATGCCTATTAGAATTTACTGGGCAGAACCCAATGGTGTAAAATGATGCCTCAGCCCAGCTATGGTATAGATGACCCTTGTCCTTGCGTAATGTTTAAAGACATGACCGCAGCGGGGCTTGTGTCGAGTTTTCCATGCCCTACCCCCTTTCATGACCATGCCTGTTGCCAGTTTTTATATTTTTGAGTTTTGTGGACCATGATAATTTAAATATCTTATTTTATGAATTTGACTGCATTAAAGATCCTTGGGGACAAATAAATGTTCTATCTTTAAACTATGCGCCGCAGAAAGCATTTTAACGGGATGCATCACAGCATGGTTTGGGAACGGCTCCATCCAAGACCAATAAATTGTGGAAAGTTGTGGAAAGCGCCCAGACCATCACACAAACCAACCTCCCCTTCCATTGACTCCATCTACACTTCATGCTGCCTCGGCAAGGCCAGCAGCATAATCAAGGATCAGTCTCACCCCAGACACTCACTCTTCTCAGATTCAGAGTTTCAGATTCAATTTTAATTGTCATTGTCAGTGTACAGTACAGAGACAACGAAATGCATTTAGCATCTCCCTTGAAGAGCGACATAGCAAACGATTTGAATAAAAAAATAGTAAGTGTCCGGGGGGGGGGGGGTGGTGATTGGCAGTCACCGAGGTACGTTGTTGAGTAGAGTGACAGCCGCCGGAAAGAAGCTGTTCCTCGACCTGCTGGTTCAGCAACGGAGAGACCTGTAGCGCCTCCCGGATGGTAGGAGGGTAAACAGTCCATGGTTGGGGTGAGAGCAGTCCTTGGCGATGCTGAGCGCCCTCCGCAGACAACGCTTGCTTTGGACAGACTCAATGGAGGGGAGCGTGGAAACGGTGATGCGTTGGGCAATTTTCACCACCCTCTGCAATGCCTTCCGGTCGGAGACAGAGCAGTTGCCATACCATACTGTGATGCAGTTGGTAAGGATGCTCTCGATGGTGCAGTGGTAGAAGTTCACCAGGTACCATCAGAAGTACAGAAGTTTGAAACGCACACCTCCAGATTCAGGGACAGTTTTATCCCTACTGTTATCAAGCAACTGAACCGTCCTCTCACCAACCAGAGAGCGGTCCTCACCTTCCATCTACTTCAATGAAGACCTTTGAACTATCTTATCGGACATGACTGGACTTTATCTCACACTGGACGTTATACCCTTTGTCCTATATCTGTACACAGTGGACGGCTTGATTGTATAGTCTTTACTTTGACTGGATTAACCTACAAACCTATATGTCTTAGGTTAGCCAAATTAACCTACAAACCTATACGTCTTTGGAGCGTGGGAGGAAAACAGAGCAACAGGAGAAGACCCACACGGTCACTGGGTGAACGTACAAACTTCATACAGGCAGCAACAGTAGTCAGGGTTGAAACTGTGTCTCTGGTGCCGTATGGCAGTAATTCTACCACAGTGGTATCATTTTGAGGGGAAGGGAAATGTGGTTTCTTTATCAGTTTGCTGTTGTTTTGCTTCTTCCACTGTTGCTGAATGTGCCGCTTAATGGGATTCAGAGGCTATTGAGATGCCTGGGTGGCGAGTTGTGATCTCGGCCCTGTAACCCATTGTTCTCTGTTCTGCAGGTGAAACTGGAGACACGTTAATGGCCTTGAGGTACTGCAAAGGGAGACGGGCCCTGACTGTGGGCATCACCAACACAGTTGGCAGCTCCATCTCCCGCGAGACGGACTGTGGCGTTCACGTCAATGCTGGACCAGAGATTGGTGTGGCCAGCACAAAGGTAGGACGTTTGACCAGCTCGGAGCTGTTGGGATATTCTGCGATGGCTTGGAGCCATGTCAAATCCAGCTTGGGTATAGTTTAGCGATACCACATGGAAACCGGCCCTTCAGCCCACCAAGTCCATGCTGACCATCAATCACCCATTAACTCTAGATCTGCATAGGGGTAATTTACAGAGGCTAATTAACCTACAAACCCGCACGACTTTGGGATGTGGGAGGAAACCTTAGCCACGTGGCCACAGCGAGAACGTGCAAACTCCACACAGACAGCACACAAGGTCAAGATTAAACCTTGGTCTCTGGCGCTGAGAGGCAGCAGCTTTACTGGCTGCACCTCTGCGCTGCCCACCTTTCTGTTTATTTGCACACACATGTGGTAGCAATGTTACAAAATTTTGAGATTTTAAAAATCAAGTCTGCAATTTATCCCATCAGATAAAGCATAACAATAAGTTTAATTTGACACCAAATTCACTTTCATATCTCAAGTATTAAAAAAGTTATGGCCATTTTCATACTCGGAAATTAGCATCTTGTTCCCTATTGATTTTCAATGGACATTACAAAAAAGCTGTGATCTTGGATAGTCAAAAGGCCATTTCTTAAGGAAAGATTAACATTTTTAAATAGCCTAAGTGTCCAAATAATATTCACAAATAATTCACAATATAACATGATTTTTATATCTAATTTACATTAATTTATAGGCCAAATGGAAGGAATTTAGTGTTCAATTGCTGTAAATAAATGCCCATTTAAATCGGCTTTCTAGTGGGTTCATGTGAACGCGCTGGTTTAGAATGTTGACATCGCGCTGGATTAGTGCCGTCAAATGCCGAGAAAAATACTGCGGGATATAAAAAGCCCAAAATGAACTACTCGCTATAGATAACTTGATATATAGGGTTATATATATGCCCCATTTAATGTAAAAATAAGGTACATACCTTTAATTGTTTGCTTTATAAAACCCTGGGGCTGCGAGAGGTTGCGGAATCAGATAGTAATTTTTAAATTATTATAACTATATTATCGAGGCCTATAAAACTAATAATACCTTTTGCGACCGGGTCTTGCAGCGATTTTTCGTTAATGATTTACTAGGCTGAACATCTGCGATTAGTACAGCCTAGTAAAAATCGCGTTTTAAACCCGCCCCCTCCAAACAGCGCCAAAATCGCGGACCTGGCTGAGGGCAGATTCCCAATGACGATTCAGGTAGGTTTTGTAACATACATACACGAGGCCAAGAATTAATTTGGGAATTCTTTGGAAGAATGAGAAGGTATTTTGTAGAAGAATTGAGAAGAGATTTAACTGATGTTTATAAAATTCTGAGGTGACTAGACGGGCTGGTGACATGGAGAATACTTTCCCTGGCTTTGGGAGAAAGAGCCCAGAACAATGTTTAGAGTCCCTGGCTACAGCACAAGAGATTTGGGAATAAGGTTAGGAAAAAAATCTTTACCGAGGATAAAGCCAAATTGTTAAGTAAGTAAGTAAGTTTATTGGCCAAGTATTCACATACAAAGAATTTGCCTTGGTGCTCCGCCCACAAGTAACAACATGACACACAGTGACAGGTTTGAATGACTCGGAAAACACTAAACATTAATAATAATAAGACATTAATGATAAAACACCATTGATCAACAAAATACCAGATCAAAGGGAGGCTACAGATTTATGGCTGTTGAGTAGAGCAACTACTCATGGATAAAAACTGTTTTTATGTCTGGCTGTGGCAGCTTTGACAGTCCGGAGTCACCTTCCAGAGGGAAGTGATTCAAAGAGTTTGTGGCCAGGGTGAGAGGGGTCAGAGATGATCTTGCCCGCTCGCTTCCTGGTTAAATATATTTAAGAAGATGACGGCTGAATTCCTGGAGAGAAGGAATGGGTGAGGTTTCAGGTCGAGACCCTTCTTCAGATGGTTATTGTGGTCTCCAAGGTTCTACCATCCATCCTGTTATGACCTTCAAAATCTTCTCAACATTTACTCCCAATTCCTCTCCGTTTAATAGTTTCTTCCCCAAACAGACCTGATGGATTTAGTCTCCCCAGTAAATCCACAAACCCCTGAAGAAAACCAGTTGGGCCATGTTCTGGAATGCTTACCCAATTACACCCTGACCTTTGTGGCTTGGTGGTACTTGGTGTACAGAGCTGCCAGGAAAACGACTGGGAAAATATTCTCAGGGAAAATATTCCCTGCCCAGTGGATTCAAAGCCAAAGGGTAGAGCAACCATGAATTGGTCACCATTCTTTATTCTGCGAACATGTTTGCAACAACTTCAATTAAACCTAGCTAATATTTTGGGGGAATTTTCAGTGCTTGTGCACAAACAATAGTGGAACTGGAACCTTGCTCAGCAATTTGCCAAATTACTGTAGATTTCCAATGAGACGGGCAGAATGCCGTCCACAAGTTTTCTTTGTTTATTTTCCCCAGTTTCCAGTTCCTGAATTCTCACGATTCAGAAGCGCGTTAAATACATTCCGCTTTGTTAGTGCATGTTGTAAGGGTTCTGAAGCGTTGCCGTGCATTTGAAACTTCTGGTGGAACTCATCTCGAAGGAATGAAGGCAGCCTCCCTTGCAGTTCAACAGGATTTAATTACACACCGTATAATGGCGAGAGTTTTTACTGTTTTATGTGGCAAATGCTTTAACCAGATGGAGGATTTTATAGAACCATGATGGATGTGATTTACTGCTGTAAATTGCCTCGGCTTTGGCCTAGTCAGTGTGTGTCTTCCCTGGTAAACTCTGGCCTCGGGCCAGGGTGAGTTTACTTGAGTTTAGAGATACAGTGCAGAAACAGGCCCTTCGGCCCACCGAGTCCACACCGTCCAGTGATCCCCGCACATTAACATTGCCCTACACACTCCAGGGACAATTTTACATACATAACCAAGCCAATTAACCTACAAACCTGTACGTCTTTGGAGTGTGGGAGGAAACCAAAGATCTCTGAGAAAAGCAACACAAGTCACTGGGAGAACATACAAACTCCGTACAGACAGCACCCATAGTCGGGATTGAACCCGGGACTTGGACGCTGTAAGGCAGTAGCTCTACCGCTGCGCCACCGTGCCGCAAAGCACGGGGAGCTAAATCATTGTCAGCTTCCTGATTTTGCTCATCCCCTCCGCAGGTCTACAGCAGCCAGTTTGTGGCCCTGATAATGTTTGCCCTCATGATGTCAGAAGACCGGATATCCATGCAGAAAAGGCGGAAGGAGATCATTCAGGGGCTCCAGTCTCTGCCAGGTAACCTGAGCCAGAAAGACTATCCACCTCTCTATAACCATGCGGCAATATCTCGGGAGCGGATGTGGTTTAGTATGGCTGTGTGGCAGTGTTACAAACAATTGGGATCATGTTTCATGCTCAGTAATCAAAATTGTGTTGTAGTTTCCGAGTAAATGCACTGATATGTTTTCCCCTTGTGTTTAGTAGTTTCGTTTTTTAGGTTTTAGCGATACAGCATGGGCCCTTTGGCCCATCGAGTCCGTGTCGACCAGCAATCCCCACACACTAACACTATCCTACACAAACTCAGGACAATTTACAATCTTACCAAGCCAATTAGCCTACGAACCTGTATGTCTTTAGAATATGGAAGGAAACCAGAGCACCTGGCGAAAACCCACACAGGTCACGGGCAGAACGTACAAACTCTAAATATAGTTGCTCGTTTTCCTGGTGATTTACCCACATTTTATACGATTCTTGTCTTCAAACTCTCTCATGGCCTTGTTTTTCCGACAGACGTCCCTCTCCCAGATCACTGCGTTTGTCCAATTCTCCCTTCCAGTGTTTCCCGAAATGTAATTACCCTACCATGGGCAGCCATGCCTGCACCCAAATCACGGGGCATCCCCTCCATGGAATTCTCCGTGTATGTGCTGCGTTATTGCTCCTGAAAACCTACCTCTTTGACCAACTTGCTGCCTTGATGTTTTGTTCACTGTCAAGAGGTGTTTGATAATGTCAACTTTGTGGCATTTTTAAGTCATAGAGTTGTACAGAGTGGAAACAAGCCCTTCAGGCCCAACTTGCCCACACCGACCAACATGCCCCATCTACACTAGTCCCACCTGCCCACGTTTGACCCATATCCCTGTAAACTTGTACCAATCCATGTACCTGTCCAACTTTTTCTTAACCGTTGCAATACTATCTTACTCAACTACCTCCTCCAGCAGCTCGCACCATGCACCCACCACCCTCTGTGTCTAAAAGTTTCCCCTCAGGTTCCTATTAAATCTCCCCCCGCCCCCCCTCACCTTAAACCTATGTCCTCTGTTTCTTGATTTCACTATTCCGGGCAAGAGATTTTGGGCGCCTACCCAATCTATTCCTCTCATGATTTTGTGCATTTCACTGCATTAAATGGCGATTGTCATAGAAATTCCATTTACATCAGTGTCTTCATACCAACTCTCAGTTTTTAAGACTTTATCTAATGGTAAATTGCATCAACATGCAAACATAATTCTTGCAATGTTCGGCCATTGTTCAGAATATGGAGTTCAGATTGCTGGCAGAGTAAGCTGTTTCCGTTTACCACTCACCCAACCATTTTTGTTTATCTACTAGACCAGATAAAGGAAGTTCTAAACTTGGACGAGCAGATCCAGAAATTAGCCAGTGACCTGTACCAGCAGAAGTCTGTGCTTATCATGGGCCGTGGTTACCATTATGCCACATGCCTGGAGGGGGCGCTGGTGAGTAACGCACACCAGAGGGGACAATCATGTTTCCTTATCAGTCCCTTCTACTTCCCACTGATCTGCTAAACGGTTACCAATTTCAATATCACCAAAAATCTCTGCAGCTAAGTCAGTCAGAAGACGCGGTGGGGGCCAGAACAATGTGCAGTATGTGAATAGATCTTAGTCAATCTGGGAAGAAGGAACTGCAGATGCTGGTTTACCAAAGAAGACACAAAATGTTAGAGTAGCTCATGTGTGTCAGGCAGCATCTCTGGAGAACATGGATAAGTGACGTTTCGAGTCGGGACCCTTCTTCAGACTGATTGTGTGGGGTTGGGAAGAAAGCTGGATGAGAGGAGGGGCAGGACACAATCTGGCTGGTAATAGATGGATACAGGTGAAGGGTTTGATAGGCAAGTAGTTGGACAAACACCATAGATGAAAAGACAGAATGTGACAAAAGGATTGAGGAGCAGCGAATTGTGAAGCTGGAGGAAGGAATGGAGGTGGAAGGGAAAAGGGGGGGGGGGGGGGGGGAGAAATAGGTACGTCCAGATGGGCCACGGGTGGGGGGAGGAGAAGAAGGGGGGTAAATGGGGGAAAGAAGGGAGTGGGGTAAGGTTATGTAGTTACCGATAATTGGAGAACTCAATGTTCATACCGATCTCAGTCAATACTCCAGCTGCCGATTCCCAAATTATTTCAATGCCGTTGTTTGTCGCAGGCAACTCGTTGATTAAGGAAGACACAAAATGCCGGAGTAAACTCAGCCAGGACAGGCAGCACTCTCATATAATATAAGAATATAACCATATTCACCATTACAGCTGTGTGAAAAAGGCCATCTTCCCTTCTAGGTTTTGCCGAACACATAATCTCCCCTATCCTCCCATATACCTGCACTCCTGGACCATAACCCTCATCGGGAACAATCCCATCCCATCTAACTATCCAACCCCTTAAGAATTTTGTAAATTTCTAAAAACGATCCCCTAGAGACCTTCACTGGAAGCTCATTCCACACAGCTACCACTCTCTGAGTAAAGAAGTTCCCCCTCATGTTACCCGTAAACTTCAGTCCCTTAATTCTCAAGTCATGTCCCCTTGTATGAATCTTCCCTACTCTCAGTGGGGAAAGCTTTTCCACGTCAACTCTGTAATATCCCTCTCATCATTTTAAAGACCTCTATCAAGTCCCCCCTTAACCTTCTGCGCTCCAAAGAATAAAGCCCTAACTTGTTCAACCTTTCTCTGTAACTTAGTTGCTGAAACCCGGGCAACATTCTAGTAAATCTCCTCTGTACTCTCTCTATTTTGTTGACATCTCTGGAGAGAAATGAACGGGGTTTAGATCAGCATCTGCAGTTCCTTCCTACTCATTGATTAAAATTATGTCTGCGCACCAGGTGAAGTCAAGTCAAGTCAATTTTATTTCTATAGCACATTTAAAAACAACTCTCGTTGACCAAAGTGCTTTACATCGGTGCAGGTACTAACGTGATACATAGATAGATCAACAATACATACATACATACATACAGCGCTCTCTCAGAGGACCTCAAGAAAGACTTGAGAGTAGAAATAAATTTTCAGTCTAGACTTAAAGGAGTGGATGGAGTGGGCAGTTCTGATGGGAAGAAGGATGCTGTTCCATAAGTGAAGGACTTTGCATTCACCATCTTAGAATATCTCTGCTATCGCACTGGATTTGACCTTTGCATCTTTTGAAATGCTGTTTGCAGAAAATTAAGGAAATCACCTTCATGCACTCGGAAGGGATCCTGGCGGGGGAGTTGAAGCATGGCGCCCTGGCGCTGGTCGATCACCGGATGCCCATCATCATGATCGTCATGCAGGACCTCATCTATGCCAAGTGTCAGAACGCATTGCAGCAGGTGGTGGCTCGCCAGGTAATGCGGCACTGCGGGAGCCCGTTCTTCGCTGTCACCAACGGGAGGCCGTTCGGCCCGACAGGGCCATGCTAGCAGTCCTCGACACCTTCAACCCACCCGATGTCTCTGTCAAGCAAAATTAATAACTGAAAGAGTGGTTAAATCAGACGTGCCTGGAGGTTTCTGAGATCCGAGCACTTAAATCACCAAAGCATAGGTGGCCACGGGTTTGGAAATAAGACCAGTAGAGATGGGAGAAGGCAGGGTACTGGAGTAACTCAGTGGGTCAGGCAGCATCTCAGGAGAACATCGATAGGTGATGTTTTGGGCTGGGACCTATTTTCAGACTGAAGAATAGTCCTGACCCGAAACGTCACCCATCCATGTTCTCCTCAGATTCCGCTTGACCTGCTGAGTCACTCCAGCACTCTGCTTTTTTTTTGTAAAGCAGCACCTGCAGTTCCCTGTTTCTGGTAGAGATGGCTACTTGATGGTCAGTTGTCGTGATAAAGGGCTGAAAGGATACATAGTGCTGGAACAACTCAGCAAGTCAGGCATCATCTCTGGGGAACGTGGATAGGTGACATTTCAGGTCTGAAGCTGTCACCTGTCAGTGTTCTCCAGAGATGATGCCTGACCTGCTGAGTTACTCCAGCACCTTGTGTCCTCATGTGTGTATTAACCAGTATCTGCAGTCCCTTGTTTCCACATGACTAAGGGCTTTTTCCATTCGCGTGTGACTCCGAGCATTTCGGATTCACTCTTACTATTTTAAAATTGCAACTAATGCAGGTTAACTGTTCTCTTCCAGCCCTTGACCACTCTGTGTTATTTGAGTCTCAGCCGGTGGCACTGGGGTGGCACTTTGGCTGCGGAACTCCTGTGAAATGTGTAGGGTGTTGCTGCTCTGGGTAAAGCTGGCCTTCATGCTGCAAGGGTTTTAGAAATGGTTCTGTTTGCCTTGGCTGCTACACGGCTCTGCCTGCCTGCCAGCTTGAAGAAAGGAAGCTCTGAGACTCAGAGGGAGCTTTGATGACTGTAGCTGTCTAGGAATTTGCAATCTTTGCCTTTAGTTTACTTAAGAAAAACTGGTTTGTGTGTGACTGTGTTTAAACGTTGGAAGAAACTTTCTACATCTGAAGAGTGCTGCTTGAGTCGTACAGCATCGAAACAGGCCCTTCGGCCCATCTTGTCCATGTAGACCAAGATGCCCCATCTACACTAGCCCCACGTCCATCTTTCACCTATTCCCCTCTAAACCTTTCCTATCTGTATAACTGTCCGCATGTCCTTTCAATGTTGTCATTGTACCTGGCACAACTACCTCCTCTGGCAGCTCGTTCCATATACCCACCTGTTTGGAAAGAGTTGACCCTCAGGTTCCTATTAAATCTTTCCCCTCTCATCACAACCCTGTATCCCCTGGTTCTTGATTGGGTATAAGACTGTGCATTTACGATATCTATTCCCCTCATGATCTAAGATCACCCCTCATCCTGTGCTCCAAGGAATAAAGTCCTAGCCTGCACAACCCACATGGATAGCACGCAACAAAAATGCTTTTCACTGTACCTCAGTACACGTGACAATTATAAACTAAACTAGCTTTCAGCTAAGACCCTCAAGTCCTGGCAACATCCTCGTAAATCTTCCCTGCACACTTTCCAGTTTATCAGCATTCTCCCCACAGCAGGATGACCAAAACTAAACACAATATTCCAAATGTGAGGAAAGTTGTACCACGTAAATGTGACAAGTTCAGATCTTTTTCATTTGTAGGTGAACAATGAGTGGGAAGGACTAGCAGGTGTGTTGGTTCTCCCCTGCGAGAGACTTGCTATGCAAGAGTAAAGAGTCGGCCTGATCAATGGTCAAGCTGCTGCTAAAGGGCCTGTCCCACTTTCACGATCTAATTCACGACCATTTTTACTCGTGGACATTTTTCATCAGGCTAGAAAAACGCCCCGACCTACTTGATGCCACGAGTACCTACGACTAGCCTCACGGCCTGCTACGACCTACCCACGACCTCGTGACGACCATGCTGCGAGTATGAGTCAAGGGCAAACTCGGCAGAGGTCATGAATTAGGTTGTGAAAGTGGGACAGCCCTTTAACTGTGTGTGCCTCAAGAGCGGGTGGGAATCACTTGAGACAGAGAAGCAATGGGACTCCCTGCCCCATTTCTGAGGGCAACACAGTGGTGCAGCAGTAGAGCCCCTGCCTCAGTCCCAGAGACCCGGTTCGATCCTGACTGTGGGTGTTGTCTGTATGGAGATGGCACCTTCTCCATGCGTCCACGTGGGTTTTCCCCAGGAACTCTGGTTCCCTCCCACACTCCAAAGATGTACAGGTTTCTAGATTAATTAGTTGCGGTAAAGATTGTAAATTGTCCCTAGTGAATAGGGTAGCGCTAGTGAATGGCTGATTGTCAGTCGGCATGGACTCGATGGGCCGAAGGGCATGTTTCCACACTGTACCTAGGTTCGATCCCGACTACGGGTGCTGTCTGTACAGAGTTTGTACGTTCTCCCTGTGACCTGCGTGGGATTTCTCCGAGATCTTCAGTTTCCTCCCACACTCCAAAGACGTACAGATATGTAGGTAAATTGGCTTGGTAAATGTAAAAATTGTCCCTAGTGTGTGTAGGATAGCGTTAGTGTGCGGGGATCATTGGTCGGCGCGGACCTGGTGTATCTAAACTGTTTCCGTGCAGTGCTGTAGGTACAAACTAAAGTTGATGAGAACGGAGGAAGTAAAAAAAATTGATTAATGTGGAATTAGTTTAAGCGGGTGATTGATGGTCAGTACGGCTTTGTTGGGCTGAAGGGCCTGTTCCCATGCTGTATCTCTCTGCGACTATATATATATATTTACAAATCTTTGTTCCATTCTCGTGCTCATATAATATTTCTGGAACCGAGCTGTTATATATTTGCTCCTGTTCCACTGAATCTTTTTTTTTTTTGCATTATTTAGAAGCAGGGCTTATTCTCCTGGGACCAGAGAGCAAAATGATTGATTGATTGAGTTAATTGACAGATACAGCATGGAAAAAAAAGCCCTTTTCCCAGCCAGTCCACGCCGGCCATCGATCGTCCGTTCATGCTAGTTTTAAGTCATCCCACTTGCTCATCCACTCCCTACACACTTGGGGTAATGTTCAAGGGCCACTTAACCCTCAAACCTGGCAGTCTTGGGGATGTGGGGAGAAACTGGAGCGAGCCTATGTGAGAGCATCGAAACTCCACACAAACAGCACCCAAGGTCGGAATCGAACTAGGGTCTCTGGAGTTGTGAGGCAGCAGCTGCCCCACTCTGCTGCCTCAAGTTCCAGCGTTGAATTTGGAAATGTACAGCTGGTCCAGGGGTTGATGTTCAATGTGCAGACACCAGGTGTAGCAATGTTACAAAATTTTGAGATTTAAAAAAATCAAGTCTGCAATTTATCCCATCAGATAAAGCATAACAATAAGTTTAATTTGACACCAAATTCACTTTCATATCTCAAGTATTAAAAAAGTTATGACCATTTTCATACTCGGAAATTAGCATCTTGTTCCCTATTGATTTTCAATGGACATAACAAAATAGCTGTGATCTTGGATAGTCAAACGCCCATTTCTTAAGGAAAGATTAACATTTTTAAATAGCCTAAGTGTCCAAAGATTATTCACAAATAATTCACAATATAACATGATTTTTATATCTAATTTACATTAATTTATAGGCCAAATGGAAGGAATTTAGTGTTCAATTGCTGTAAATAAATGCCCATTTAAATCGGCTTTCTAGTGGGTTCATGTGAACGCGCTGGTTTAGAACGTTGACATAGCGCTGGATTAGTGCCCTCAAATGCCGAGAAAAATACTGCGGGATATAAAAAGCCCTCGCTATAGATAACTTGATATTCAGGGTTATATATATGCCCCATTTAATGTAGAAATAAGGTACATACCTTTAATTGTTTGCTTTATAAAACCCTGGGGCTGCGAGAGGTTGCGGAATGAGACAGTAATTTTAAAACTATTAGAACTATATTATCGAGGCCTATAAAACTAGTAATACCTTTTGCGACCGGGTCTTGCAGCGATTTTTCGTTAATGATTTACTAGGCTGAACATCTGCGATTAGTACAGCCTAGTAAAAATCGCGTTTTAAACCCGCCCCCTCCAAACAGCGCCAAAATCGCCGACATGGCTGAGGGCAGATTCCCAATGACGATTCAGGTGGGTTTTGTAACATACCTACCAGGTGAGTTCTCCGGCTGCTTCTGTTCTGCAGGGTCGGCCTATCCTGATCTGTGGCAAGGACGATGAGGAGACTATGAAGAACGCCTACCGAGCCATCCAGGTTCCCCACACAGTCGACTGCCTGCAGGGAATCCTCAGCGTCATCCCCCTTCAGCTCCTGGCGTTCCATCTCGCCGTCCTTCGGGGCTACGATGTGAGTAAACACTGTGCTTATAACAATGGAAGATAGGAGGTCATGTTGTACTTGTATAAGACATTGGAGAGGCCATATTAGAGTATTGTGTTCAGCTCTGGGCACCATCTTATAGGAAAGTTGTGGAAGTCTCTGCCTCGGAGGGCGGTGGAGGCGGGTTCTCGGGATGCTTTCAAGAGAGAGCTAGATAGGGCTCTTAAAAATAGCGGAGTCAGGGGCTATGAGGAGAAGGCAGGAACGGGGTACTGATTGGGGATGATCAGCCATGATCACATTGAATGGCGGTGCTGGCTCGAGGGGCCAAATGGCCTACTCCTGCACCTATTGTCTATTGAAAGATGTTGTCAAGCTGGAAAGGGTACATAGAAGGGAGACACAAAATGCTGGAGTAACTCAGCGGGACAGGCAGCATCTCAGGAGAGAAGGAATGGGCGATGTTTCGGATCGAGACCCTTCTTCACAAAGGTACAGAGAATATTTATGAGAAAAGTGCCAGGTCTGAGCTATGTTTGAGAGATTGTGTGGGCTGGGACCCTATTCCTTGGAGCGCATGAGGATGAGGGATGATCTTATAGAGGTGTATAAATCATGAGAGGAATAGATTGGGTAGATGCACAGAGTCTCTTTCCCAGAGTAGGGGAATCGAGGACCAGAGGATATATGTTTAAGATGAAGGGGTAAGGATTTAATAGGAATCTGAGGGGTAACTTTTTCACACAGAGGGTGGTGGGTGTATGGAACAAGCTACCAGAGGAGGTAGTTGAGGCAGGGACTATCCCAATGTTTAAGAAACAGGCAGGTACATGTATAGGACAGGTTTGGAGGGATTTGGGCCAAACGCAGGCAGGGGGGACAAGTGTGGCTGGGACATGTTGGCCGGTGTGGGCAAGTTGGGCTGAAGGACCTGTTTCCACACTGTGTAACAGCGTAATTCTTGTGATGGGTTTGGCAGGCAGTTTGGAAGCTGTTGACCCGGTAAAAGCATGCAGCAGACTTCGCTTCGGCAGTATATAAGAGTCGCCACTTTTCCGGCAACGACAAAGTTATAAAAGTTCACCATAGTCCAATCTTCCAAGACTTCCAATCTGTTTCTCTTGAGGCATCCATGCACAGTTTTATATGCCTGGATAGCACACAAGACCAGGTTTTTCACTGTGTCTCAATGTTAATGTTTGTTTAATATTATCATGAGTGTCCAGATACAGTGTAAAACTTAATTTAGACTTTGTGGGTGAGCGTGAAAACGGGCCCTTCGGCCCACCCAGTCTGTGCTAGCCACCAATCACCCCGTACCCCCAGGCAGCTGAGTGCAGTAGCTTACGTTCTGTTTTTTCTTTTTGTGACGACCTCCTCGCGCGCTCTTCTCTGGACGATCTATCTCGCCCACGCCCCCTGGTGGACAATGCAACTCAAGGTGGACGACAACAAGAGGTTGAGGAAGATCGAGGCCGATTACGTGGCCATGTGAGGCGCCACGCCTATCGCGGGGACGGAGACCAACCGGCAGCTTTCTGGGAGCTCTCCTCATCTACGAAGCGGGTGGTGGTGGTGGCGGAACAGTGTAAAGTCAAGCATGCAAGTCCCACTCTTCATTGGGACCATTAGATAACGCAATACCTTGTTCAAGGAAGCACGTGGATTTACCATGTTAAACATTATTTGGGCCATCACTCAATCGCGCATGTGGGCTGGAGGTGTGGTCCCAACACTTGGTAGAAACAAACTCTGGGGCAAACCTCACTGAGACCCTCACTGGTAGGTGCATTCCCTCTGCATCATGCCCAGCTGTTTCTCTCTCTGTCTCTCTCTCTGTCTCTCTTTCTCTCTCTCTCTCTCTGTCTCTCTCTCTCTCTCTCTCTCTCTCTCTCTCCCTGTCTCTCTGTCTCTCTGTCTCTCTCTCTCTCTCTCTCTCTCTCTCTCTCTCTGCCTCTCTCTCTCTCTCTCTCTCTCTCTCTGCCTCTCTCTCTCTCTCTCTCTCTCTCTCTCTCTCTCTCTCTCTCTCTCTGCCTCTCTCTCTGTCTCTCTCTCTGTCTCTCTCTCTCTCTCTCTCTCTCTCTCTCTCTCTCTCTCTCTCTCTCTCTCTCTCTCTCTCTCTCTCTCTCTCTCTCTCTCTCTGCCTCTCTCTCTCTGTCTGCCTCTCTCTCTCTCTCTCTCTGTCTGTCTCCCTCTCTCTCCCCTCTCTGTCTCTCTCTCTGTCTGCCTCTCTGTCTGTCTCTCTCTGTCTGCCTCTCTGTCTGCCTCTCTCTCTGCCTCTCTCTCTGCTCTCTCTCTCTGCCTCTCTCTCTGCCTCTCTCTCTCTGCCTCTCTCTCTCTGCCTCTCTCTCTCTGCCTCTCTGTCTCTGCCTCTCTCTCTCTCTCTCTCTCTCTCTCTCTCGCTCTCTCTCTGCCGCTCCCTCTCAAATGTATGAGAGGGTGAGTGGATCTACAGTTGTCACCCTGACCACAACTTTGGGAATCTGCAATTTCTGCAAAATTATAATTTGGGTCGGGCCTCGGCTGCAATTGTCTTTTGTATTTTTGAACTCCCTCCAGTGTGTTCACTTGTGGCCTATGTTGGTACAACTGTACTGCGATTGTCTTTTTCCCTGCCACTGCCTCATGTATCTTGTACAGAGAGTGGGACAATCCGTTTCCTCCCCAACGTACTTCCGTCAATCTCTTTCCCCCCCCCTCCAGCAGTTAAGGCAACTATTTCAAGGATTTTGGTCATTGGGAATAACTGAATTTGCTGCCTGAGAGCAGCAGGACTAGGACGGCTGTAATGTACGCCCTTGTGGTGTGACTGTATCAATTCCTGGTGTAAGCTCTGCCTCAAAGTGCCAGCTAAATCTGCACAAAGCCACTTTCTCCCAGATTCTCCGTTTGGACTTAAAATCACTTTTCAGGAAGGACCTTGGAAACTCCAGAAAAAAACTCGAGGACATCAGGGCAGATTTTATTAAAAACCTTTTGCTCATTTTGGATGCGTTTTATCCTTTGTACACCTCATTTAAATTAAAAAATCTCCCAGCTCTACCCTGTTCACCAACAGGAACTGTCGGTACGAATTACTCTCAAGTTGTATTGCATGGATCTTCATAAGGATATTGTAAAAGACATAGGTATTCGGGTTCCCTGCCCCCTCCCCCCACACCATCTAGCCCACCCTGTTACTCTCTCGCTCTCCCCTATATTAACTTTGTAAACTCAATTAAACTGAATATTTTTTGTCAACAAATGCTGTCTTGTTTTTCTTTTTATACCACCTGAAGCTTGAAGTTATTCAGTGGCATCTAGTTTGACTACAGTGTACACGCTAACTATGTAATGCCAAGAATTCTTAACCAGGTTCACATTAAATATACGGTGGCACAGCTGGTAGAGCTGCTGCCTCACAGCGTCAGCGACCCGGGCTCGATCCTTTCCCTGGATGCTGCCTGTGCGGAGTTTGCACGTTCTCCCCGTGACTGCGTGGGTTTCCTCTGGATGCTCCGGTTTTCTCCCAAGTCACAAAGACACGTGGGTTTGAAGGTTAGTTGGCTCTCTGTAGGGTCACCTACAAACAACCTCCTTTTTTTCCCTTTCCCTTCTCCCTTCTCTTCCCCATGTCCCATTCAACTCTCACCCATTTCTCTCCCCCCCACCCACCCATATTCCTTCCTCTGGCTTCACATTTTACATTCACACCTTTTACCTTTTCATTTCTGGTTTTTGATCAACCTATCCAAAAAACAATCACCTGTATCCACCTATTGCTCACCAGGCTTTGTCATTCCCCTCCCTGCTTCCAGCTTTCCCCAACCCCCATGCCATAATCTGTCGGAAGAAGGTCTACCATCAAGGGCTTGCCGTCTTGGGAGAGACAGAGTTGGGAGCTCCGGAAGCCACACGAACGTTCGCAAGCCCCGAGCCGGCGTGAGGGAGCTGAGATCCCCCCCGATGCAGGAGCTGTCCGAACATCGCCAGCTACGAGAGTCAAGATTGTCCCGTCTACGTAGACTCGAGGCCCCCGACCCCTGGAGAACAAAGAAGGGAAGAGATTGAACTTTTTTTCTCCTCCCATCACAGTGAGGAATGTGGAGGAGTCACTGAGGTGGATCTTTATGTTAAAATGTATGTTGTGTGTTCTGTTGCTTTTTATTTGTCTGACTGACTTGGCAAATGAAATTCCTCGTATGTTGCGAAACACACTTGGCTAATAAAGTATTATTGTATTGCATTGTACTTGACTAATCTGTGGGATAGCTCTTACAGCTTGGAAACTGACCCATACATGTCTAGGAGGAGGGCTAGGTTACAAGGTGAATGATGGGTCTTGACTCTTCTTCAGATTCTGATCATAATTGTTGGCAGACCAGTAGGCTGCATTGTTGGGAACGTGGATTTGTATGTCTAAGTTCTTGATCATCAAATAATTGGCCTTGTCCATTGTAAATTACATACAGCCTCAGCTCCCACCCTTCTCAGTGCAAGTGTTCAGGTCCCTACAACTCTGTGGAAACTGGTGTATCATCAGCTTCCATTCAGTTCTTCAATATTATTACATATTTGTACTTGTAGTCATGCCCTGTTTTTAATCATTGCCAGAAGCCTCTAAACCGCCCTTAATCCTCCTTCGTTCTAAGGAGGACAGTCCAACCTCATAACACCAGAGAAGAATGTTGTGATGGTGAGGTTACGGAGATCGGAAGAGCCAAATTTATTGAGATACTTAATCGCAAGGATAAGAATTTGAATATTTGGGGTTTTTTGAGGGATCAGGAACCAATGCAGCAAGAACAGTGATATTGAGGAATGTCATCAGTTCACAGTTGAGAGGGTGCTGGGTCGGCTGAGATGCCAAAGAGCTGAGCTCAAGAGTTTGGGCAGGATCGCTGCTGAGTAATATAAGTTTGCAGCTGGAGGGGAGTCTCAGTGGGGGTAGAATCACAAGCTGGAAGCCGGCAGTCTGTGAAGAAAGGGGATTTGGGGGGTTCAAGACTCCCGAACTGCAGAACGACCTGGGTCAGCTTGAGACAGTAGCCAAGCCACAGGCAATGACTACATAATGAGAGGAAACGCAAGCTCCCCCAGTGCTGAGATGATTACAATTCCCTGGAATCATATTGTGTAATAGCCATAACTGTGCCAAAATGAACTGTCCTGACAATGTTCACAAAGCTTGCTGTTCCAACTCTACTCAAATACATATACAATGGCAGGGATTTATTACCAAGGAAAGATCAGTATTTCTTTTTCACCTTAGCTTGCCTTAAATCTTTTCAAAACCCTTTGTTGTGGTTGGCACTCTCCACTCTCCTGCGATTACAAGGTCCTCCCGTGTCTCCATATTTACAAGACATAATCGGCAGGAAGTGACGATGGGAACTGAAGCAAAACACAGCAACAACCTTCAAGACAATAGACAGTAGGGGCTGATCATCCCCAATCAGTTCCCCGTTCCTGCCTTCTCCCCATATCCCCTGACTCCGCTATTTTTAAGAGTTCTATCTAGCTCTGTCTTGAAAGCACTGAGACATAGTGAGACAAGAAATAGTGGAGGAATGGAAAGAAATAACACTGAGGTAAAGATCAGACATAATCTTATTGAGTGGCAGAGCAGTGGTGATGGGCTAAATTGCATCCTGCTTAGCTTATTTCCTTTCTTTCCATGTTCTGATTTTAGACTTTAGAGATACAGTGCAGAAACGAGCCCTTCGGCCCACCAAGCCTGTGCCGACCAGCGATCCATGTACACTAGCACAATCCTACACGCTTGGGACAATTTACAATTTCACAGAAGCCAATTGACCTTTAAGTCTGTATATCTTTGGAATGTGGGAGGAAACCGGAGCACCCAGAGAAAACCCACGTGGTCCCAGGGAGAACAAATCCCGTACAGACAGGATCAAACCCGTATCTCTGGCACTGTAAGGCAGCAACTCTACCGCTGCGCCACCGTGCTGCATTAGTTCAGTTGGAAGACATATGATTGACATTTTTACCACAATTTATGAACTGTATTTTTGCTTACAATGTTGTGTTGCAGCAAACAAGAATTTCATTGTCCTATCTGGGACACATGACAATATACTCTCCTGACTTGACTTGTTTAATGATAGTTATCAAAAAATAATGAATCCACAACTTTTGGTTTCAAAGAAGTACTGTATCATTTAGAGTAATCTGCTCAAACATGCAACGGGATTTACTTAGATTTGTGCTGTGTTGCGATTCCCAGTTTTGGGAGTCGTTTCCAAGGTGTTTTACCTTCAGCACCACTGCACTGGTGGAAGTCCACTCTGTACCAATGCTGTCAGTGGCGAGGAGCGGCGCTTTGATGGAGCCATGCAATTATTCATTTATATTCCACTGCAAGAAATGGCTTGCCAACTAAGTGCATGTGAGCTTACAAATGGTCATGAGTCAGTAATTGAGCTATAATCAACGTCAGCTGAATAGAAGGCCAGAGCCGGGATGCAATTTGAGGTTGTAAGGAGAAGTAAACATCTTAAGACGTTTAGGAAATTATGTCTTTCGTCTACTGAAAACGATCACATTTGTCCTCTTTGTGCATGCATAGCTGGTGCCATCCCATGAGTATTTCACAACATGGCTGAAATATTCCCCATCGACACTTTCAGACTTGCTAAGGAGTTATTTACTATTATATGATTATATTAGAAACATAGAAAATAGGTGCAGAAGTGGGTCATTCGCCCCTTCGAGCCAGCACTGCCATTCAATATGATCATGGCTGATCATTCAAAATCAATACCCCGTTCCTGCTTTCTCCCCATATCCCTTGATTCCTTTAGCCCTAAGAGCTAAATCTAACTCTCTCTTGAAAACATCCAGTGAATCGGCCTCCACTGCCTTCCGTGGCAGAGAATTCCACAGATTCACACTCTCTGGGTGAAAAGGTTCTTTGTCATCTCAGTCCTAAATGGACTACCCCTTATTCGTAAACTGTGACCCCCCCTGGTTCTGGATATTAGTCTGGATATAACTAAGGTGCAGTTATGTAAATCTTGGAAAGATTGAGGAATTAGTGGTTATGGGGAATTGGAGCAGAAGAGGAGTTGAGAGCAGTGTAGATCAGTCATGATCGTATTGAATGGCAGGGTAGACTCGTGTGACCTGCTCCTCCTAGTTCCCTGTGTTCTTCTGCATTCTCAATTTGATCATCAGTTGGGGTTGCACTGAGCATCAGGTCAACCTGGCTGCACTCTCCATATAACCATATAACCATATAACAATTACAGCACGGAAACAGGCCATCTCGACCCTTCTAGTCCGTGCCGAACACATAATCTCCCCTAGTCCCATATACCTGCGCTCAGACCATAACCCTCCATTCCCTTCCCATCCATATAACTATCCAATTTATTTTTAAATGATAAAAACGAAACCCTCCACCACCTTCACTGGAAGCTCATTCCACACAGCTACCACTCTCTGAGTAAAGAAGTTCCCCCTCATGTTACCCCTAAACTTGAGTCCCTTAATTCTCATGTCATGTCCCCTTGTTTGAATCTTCCCTACTCTCAGTGGGAAAAGCTTTTCCACGTCAACTCTGTATATCCCTCTCATCATTTTAAGGACCTCTATCAAGTCCCCCCTTAACCTTCTGCGCTCCAAAGAATAAAGCCCTTTGAAGTTCAACGGTCATGTTTGAGGGGCCAAGTGTGCAGGAGATGTGCAGAATACAGAGAGGGTGGTGGGTGCCTGGATTGCATTGGTAGAGGTAGAGGTGCGGGCAGATATGATAATGGCTTTGAAGAGACTTTTGGATAGGGCCATGGATATGCAGAGCGTTGAGAGATATAAATGATGTGCAGTCAGATAAGAGTTAACCTTGGCATTAGATTTGGCACAGACAATGTGGACCAAAGAGAGAGTTTCATCCTGTGACATCCTCTTCAATGTTCTGTGTTTTAAATTAAGTGACGGACCATGAGAATACAAAGTGATGAATGAAATGTCCACATTTCTGGAGTTCTATAAATGACATTAATTGTAAGTCTCTTTAGAAGCTGCATTATAGTGTCCCCACTTCACCTGGCAATAGCCTGGTTTCACTTGGGTTGTACACAGCTGCTTTCCACCACTAGAGTGAGACCTCTTGCTTTACAATTTACCCACAAGGTTCATCAATGTTGCAGATCGCTGGTTCATAATATGATCCCTGAATGTGAGTGTACTGTAATTATACTCTTTCTCTGGATGGCAATATGTCTAGACAGTCTCAGCCCAAAATTTCCTTTGCGACATGGGCAGAAAATACTTCGAAGGAAAATGGTCTGTCACAGCCTCAGACGTCGGAGCTAATTAAAAATTACAAAAGAAAATATTTTGTTTGCCTTCAACTTATAAGTTTAACTTTAAAAGAAACTTGTCTGTACTTCAGGTCAGATAATAATATTATTAAATGCACTTTATTTAAATAGTGTGTGGAGATTAGATTGGTACTCTGTGGTGGAAAGGTGATCCCTATTAGTTAAAATAGCGGATCAGAATAGACCGCTCCGTGCCTTCTGGTCTATTCTGACACACGTATCGAGTCTCCATTGTAATTTTATTTACCCAAACATCAGCTGGCGCACATATCAAACTGAAGGTAGATACAAAATGCTGGAGTAACTCAGCGGGACAGGCAGTAATTCTGGATAGAAGGAATGGGTGGCTTTTAAGGTCGAGACCTTTCCTCAGATTGGCCTTTGCAGCATTTGCATCTGTAGTTTCTTCCTGCATATATCAAATCTTCAGTTAATCCTCAACCATTTGCTTGAATGGGGAGAGGGCAGGGGAAATGAGGTCACTATTTCCTATTTCCCCTTTGACAGAGCAAGCATTCATCTTCCTGCCCCGTACAGCCTAAAGGGCCTGTCCCACTTAGAAACATAGAAACATAGAAATTGGTGCAGGAGTAGGCCATTTTCGAGCCTGCACCGCGTCAATATGATCGCTGATAGTGCGCGTAAGCCTTTTGTACATAACCCCCTGATCCCCTTAGCCACTGGGGCGCATCGCTCCCCGCTTAAATAAGCCAATGAACTGGCCTCAACTACCCTCTGTGCAGAGAGTTCTAGAGATTCACCACGTGAAAAAACATTTGCGCGTCTCGTGAATGCGCAAGATTTTGCATTCATCACGTGCCTACGCGTCACGATATGCGCGCGTAATGCGCAAATGCATGTGCGCGTAAATATACGCGCGTAAATGATGTCGCGTAAATTACGCGCAAATGACGCCCAAGACGGACAGGCCCTTACGTCTAATGTTAATATTTCTATGTCTGTCCCTGCAGTCCCTTGCTGCCCTGCTGATGAAAGTAGATGCTCTCACTATCTAATTTATCAAAGCAGTCGTTTTACATTAGACTTTAGACTAAACAGACCCACCGGGTCTGTGCCAAACAGTGATCACCCCTGTACACTAGCACTATCCTACACGCTAGGAACAATTTGCAACTTTTACCGAAGTCAGTTAACCTACGAACCTGTACGTCTTTGGAGTGTGGGATGAAACCAGAGCACCCAGAGAAAACCCATGCGGTCACAGGGAGAACATACAAACTCCATACAGACAGCATCCCTAGTCGGGATCGAACCCCGGTCTCTGGCGATGTAAGGCAGCAACTCTACCACTATGCTGCCCATTCATCTTAATAACTGCTTTGTCCATTCCCTGAGTCTTCATACACAAAGGGGTTCAGAGCCAGTAAATGTAAAAACATAAATAAATTGTATTCATGAGGGAGTTAGATTTAGCTCTTAGGGCTAACGGAATCAAGGGAAATGGGGAGAAAGCAGGAACTGGGAGTACTGATTTTGGATGATCAGCCATGATCACATTGAATGGCGGTGCAGGCTCGAAGGACCAAATGGCCTACTCCTGCACCTATTCTATGTTGCTACAGTATGTTCCTATACACCTTTTGCATGAGACCTAAATCTACTGGAGAAGCTTGACCTAGATATTGTTTTGGTAAATGCAACAAGAAATTACACAAAGGACTTACTAATCCTTGTGGCCCCATGGACCGAGTCTGGCCAGATGAATCCTATTAATTTTCCTGTTCACTCGTTTCCTGCTTTGAGTCCTGGCTCACAACGTTGGACTGTGCTTTTCATTGCAAAAAATATTGTTACATGATTCATTGTTTTGTAAACTGGTGAGCTAGGCAGTCAATTATCAAGCCATCCCTCTAATGTTTAGAAGCAGTGGTTCATGTCCAGTGTTAATCTTCCACAGATGTGGCGGCAGGACAATGCATTTATACTCCAAGTGTAATAAAGTTCAGGACTCTCCAACTCATGTGTTAATTAGCATCTCTTCATTGCACTCTGCTGCTGGGCTTAAGGACTCCAAAGGGAGTCTGCACACTCTGAAGATAGGCCACACTGATTGACCCAGGTTAGACATGCTCCAAGCACTTGCATCCATTCATATATACACATAGATTATAGAAAACTACAGCACAGGAACAGGCATTTCAGCCCATACTGTCTGTGTCGGACATGATGCCAAGTTACATCCAAAGTGCTGAAGTAATTCAACAGGTCAGGTAGCATCCCATTGAGTTACACCAACACTTTGTGTCCATCTTTGGTATAAACCAGCATCTGCGGTTCTTTGTTTCCACATAATACCAAGTTAAACTGATCTCATCTGCCTGTTCATGAGCCATATCCCTCTATTTCCTGTGCCTATCTAACAGCCTCTTAAACACCACTATCATATCTGCCTCCACCATCCCACTGGTGATGTGTCCAGATCCCCACTGCTCTCAGTGTTAAAAGATTTGTTCCGAACATCTCCATTACACTTCCCCCCTCTCACATAGCTGCGCCCTCTAGTGTTGGACATTGACACCCTGGGATAAAGGTTCTGACTGTCTACCCTATCTGTACCTCTCATCATTTGATATACTTCTATCAAGTCTCCCCCTCAGCCGCTGATGTTCCAGATAAATGTTGCCGATTGCTGGTTCATAGTAAGATCCCTGAATGTGAGTGTACTGTAATTAAACTCTTTCTCTAGATGGCAATATGTCTAGACAGTCTGAGCCCAAAAGTCTGATGTTCCAATTCAAGTCCGACTGTCTACCCGATCTATTCCTCTCTGTGGAGAGAGTTGCCTGTGAAGGGCAAGTGGAAAGTAATTGGAACCTCTTTCATGTAATTGAGCTTTGCCAGAGTGCTGCCTGTGGGCCTTGTGCTGTGGTACCGACGGATGAGTTGTGTGAAACTGCGGCTCCACAACGTTGGTCGTTCTGCAGGGAAGATCTCTCAAGTTTTAAAATAACGTTTATAATGTTGACATTTTTAAATGTCTCAGAACTCTTCCGAATGGTTACAAAAGGTTTAAGATGTTTGTGGGCTTGACTTAGATTGGGAAAGTTCTTTTCTCAATTCTCACTGGCAGCCCGAGGCTGGGGTGAAATGTGCGTGTGACCAGGGTGGTGTGTGTCTCTGATTATGCGGGCTGCCTTTTTGAGGCATCGACTCCGGTAAATCCAGAGTGGCGGCAGGGGGAGGTACAACAGTGGCATTTAAGAAACTTTTAGATAGACACATGGATATTGAGGAAATAGAAGCATATGGAACAAATAATATTCATTTATCTTGCATCATAATCAGCACAGGCATTGTGGGCCGAATGGCCTGTGCCTGCACTGTCTTGTCTATGTTCTATGCTACATTTAATGGGTGATATTCATCATAGAAACATAGAAACATAGAAATTAGGTGCAGGAGTAGGCCATTCGGCCCTTCGAGCCTGCACCACCATTCAATATGATCATGGCTGATCATCCAACTCAGTATCCCGTACCTGCCTTCTCTCCATACCCCCTGATCCCCTTAGCCACAAGGGCCACATCTAACTATCTCTTAAATATAGCCAATGAACTGGCCTCAACTACCCTCTGTGGCAGAGAGTTCCAGAGATTCACCACTCTCTGTGTGAAAAAAGTTCTTCTCATCTCAGTTTTAAAGGATTTCCCCCTCATCCTTAAGCTGTGACCCCTTGTCCTGGAGCATATAAAAGCATATGGATCACCTGCAAACAAATGATATTCATTTATCTTGCATCATAATCAGCACAGGCATTGTGGGCCGAATGGCCTGTGCCTGCACTGTCTTGTCTATGTTCTATGCTACATTTAATGGGTGATATTCATCATGGCAGTTTCGCCACACTAAAGTAAGCTGACTAATCCACCCAAATAGCAATTATGTTTATGAAACATACCACAGCCACTTTCTAAATAGATGGGTGGGTGCCTGGGATGATTATTGCACCTACCGTTCAGGGAATTGTAAAGAGATATTGTGATACACACAAATAGTTTAAGAGTAACTTTTGTTTGTCCGAATAAAGATTTACAGGGCTGAAGAGGTTAAAAAAAAATGTAGTCACAGTGTAAAGAACCAGTGGTGTGACAAAAAGTGATTAGCCTGCATTTGGTTCATACTGCATTATTGGCATGAAAATATTTTTCTCATGAGTACACCAGCTAAAAATCTGTCATGACTCAGATGCAGGGAAAACAAGTGCCTGACTCTGAAACATTGCTGTACCACGGATGAGGCCAGACCCACGGACCATGCAATGTTGCTTCATAGTTCCAAGTCGTAGAGTGATACAGTGTGGAAACAGGCCCTTCGGCCCAACTTGCCCACACCGGCCCACATGTCCCAGCTACACTGGTCCCACCTGCCTGCGCTTGGTCCATATCCCTCCAAACTTGTCCTATCCATGTACCTAACTTTCTAACTGTTTCTTAAACGTTGGGATCGTCCCAGCCTCAACTACCTCCTCTGGCAGCCCGTTCCATACACCCACCTGAAGTCCTGTGAAGCCAACAGTTGCTCCAATGTCTTGGTCAAATGGATCAGCAGTTCAGAGCAGGCTAGGCAGCTACATTGGCCCCTGGTTACATAACCTACATCTGAGCTGAACTTCAAATCCTAATAACATGTAATAACCAAACCCGTCACTCCCATAGACAGACACAAAGTGCTGGAGTCACTCAGCCGGTCAGGCAGCATCTCTGGAGAACGTGGATAGGTGACACTTCGGGTCGGGACCCTTCAGTCTGATTGTGATGGGGTTGGGGTTGGGGGGGGAAGAGGAGAAGAAAGCTAGGAGAAAGGTGGTGGAGGACAAAGGTGGTGGGGGGTGGAGTTGATAGGAAAATGGTTGAACTAAGGCCATTGATGAAAATACATAAATTGTGCGATAAGCTGAATAAATGGAAGCTTTATACAGGTGATGTAACAAAAGACTGTGTGGACCTTCAGTGGTTAATTGGATGGTCCTTTCAATCTTAATATTGATTGCAAAATTGATTAAGTCCTTTATGAGTAGGAAGGAACTGCAAATATTGGTTTATACCAAAGATAGATACAACATGCTGGAGTAACTCAACGGGTCAGGCAGCATCTCTGGAGAGAAGGAATGGATGATATTTCAGGTTTGAACCTATCTTCAGGCTATTCCTATTCCAATTCCTTTTTTACACAGATGCTGCCTGCCTGACCCATGAGTTACTCCAGCAGTTTGGGTCTATCTAGTAGTCCTTTATGCTGTTGATGTTCTAGTGGTTCCAAAACTGAGCTCAGTGTACCCACACCTTAAAGGAATAGTCTGCCATAGTCTGCACAAATGCATCACATGTGATCAAGGGGTCTGCCAGAAGACATTAGGAGTGACTGTGTCTCAAAGCTTGTCAACACAGCTGCTAAGGTCACTGAAGGTTCTTTACTCTTTGAACTGTGTACTTGGAGAAGGGAATTCTTTACTGGAGGAAGCGCTATATTTGTATCGCTCACACACTTCCACCGGAAGTGATCGGTGATTTTTTTTCTTCTCCTTGGTCAGTCATGTGTTTATTAATATTTCAGGAATGAGAATTTTCCCATTGATCACATGTGATGCTAACTCTGCAAGCAATTTCACTTGGTGATCAGGCACTCACATCAGTAGCCAAGGTAACTCTAGATGTGACATGACGTTGACCAGGGGAAGAGGCTGTGCCTGTTTGTATATCTGCCACCTCCAGCAATCTGCCTCTCCGGGCAACACTCGCAATACAAATAGGATATGAATCTGACCAGTCTTTTTGCACTTAGTCTAGAAATGCTCCGACTCTCCTCCCAGGCTAATTGAGTCGTCTTCTGCAGTGTGTCCGACTCTGAGGTTATTCATAATGATGGTGGCGATATCACCGAGACAGTACAATGGTGTCTCCTTTGCTGTTGGCTGTGTTGATGCCGAGCCAAGTCGTTGTCGACACAGGGAGGAGCTGATTGATGTAAGTTAACTTGACACCCTCAAAGCCTATGGGAAATCCATTAACAAGTAGCAATAATAACAAGGGCTTTGCGATAAAACGTGGATGAACCTGAAGATCGGCTGTTTTGAACCCGCGAGTGTTGGTCAACTTAATGAGTGTACCACTTAGTTTCAGGTTCATCAGGAGCCAACAATGAAGGTTGGGACCATGTTCCTTGTAGCCAAAACACTAGTACTTAGAGGATAGATCGGCACCATGTGGCACTGACAAACCCCAGTGATAGTGTTGAACACACAAAGAGAAATATAATCCTTAACCAGCTACTGACGGGAAAAGGCTTCACGTTTTCAGCTGCGCTGCCGTTCCTCATTTATAAGAAAAACCACAAAGTTCTGATGCAACTCAGCGGGTCAGTCAGCATCTGTGGAGGGAATGGATAGTCTGAAGAAGGATCCTGACCCGAAACGTCGCCTGTCCTTTCCCCACCACAGATGCTGCCTGACCCTTGGGCTATTTTGTGTCTCAAGAAGGGCCTCTACCCGAAACGTCACCCGTTCCCTCTCGCCAGAGATGCTGCCTCTCCCGCTGAGTTACTCCAGTTTTTTTGTGTCCATCTTCGGTTTAAACCAGAATCTGCAGTTCCTTCCTGCACTTTATGTTTTACTCAAGCTTCCAGCATCTGCAGTTCCTTGTGTGTCTCTTATTTATCACGTTGGATCATTCAATCCCATGCGATGACAGGACTGAACCGCAATGGCGACAGTGGTGAGGGAATCAGACATCATTCTCTCCTCAATCTCGTCTGGGGATCCTGAAGCTAATTCCTACGCCCTTAGTGCAAATCATCACAATTCCTGTATGAGTGGAGAGAGAGAGACACACAATAGGTGGGAGAGAAAACTACTCCAAGAATGTTTTACCTGGAGCAATAAAATGTCTCATTGCGGATCACTTTAAATACAATTTAATGCAAAAGGTTCGGCAAAGACCAGTGTCGGACAGGAACAGTGTCGGACAGCTTGTACATTTCCAATTCTCAATTATTGGCCGCAGCGTTTAACGGTGAAAGTTGACATTTAGTCACAAACATTAACTTACATTTACTATCTGTGAATTTAACAGCCATCGTCAATGAATGCAGACTTCCAGCTGAAGTGATCCTCGACATGTCTAGACTGGGCAGCAGGTGGAAGTGGAAGTTCTACCTCCTCAAGCAATGAGCTGCACAGTTTGATCTTTCCTGTCTAATCGTGGCTCAAACTGAACTTGGAGAGGGAACACAAACAGCAGTATATGTTTACATTTGGTTACAGCCTTTTCAAAAATGCTTTAGCTCATTTCACATGGTCCATAACTAACTGCCTTTGAAGTCTAGGAAGAAGGAACTGCAAGGAACGGCTGGTTATGAAAGAAGACACAAATAAGCACCGGAGTAATTCAGCAGGCCAGGCGACATCTGTGAAGAGGCATGGTTAGGTGACATTTTTTGGTTCAGGGCCCTTCTTCACACCTACCATGTTCAATTTAGATGTTGTAGGAAGGAACTGCAGATGCTGGTTTAAACCGAAGATAGACACAAAATGCTGGAGTAAGTCAGCATCCTGGTGCATATGACAATTAAACACTCTTGATCTACTCTACAACCAAAACTGAAGATGACATTATATTTAGACTGTATGGAGAAAGTTACTTCATTGCACACTATCCCTCCTAAAGTGGATGGTATCACTTCCTACTTGGAGATGAAGTCTGGAAACAGGCTTTTAGGCCCAGCAAGTCCACGACGATCACGTCAAACAGAGAGCACAGCACAGGGACAGGCCCATCAGCCCGTAACATTGCCTGCATGGCCCTTCCATTTCCATGTGCCTATCTAAAAGCCCCATAAATACCACTTTAGTATCTGCCTCCACCTCCGCCCCTGTCCACACATTGCAGGCACCCACCATTCTCTGTGGGAAAAAAAAACTTACCCTGCACATCTCTTTTCAACTTTGCCCCTCTCACCTTAAGGCTCTGCCCTCTAATCTTTGCCATTTCCACCCTGGGGGGAAATGGTTCTGACTGGCCTCTGATGTGGTTGATATTTGGCAAATAGGCATGGGCCAAATGCAAACATGGGATTATCATAATGGGACAATTAGGTGGGATCTATGATTCTATTGAGCTATTTTACAAACTTGCATGGTTCTGGTAGTATTTCGCTTATCCTAGTGGAAGGAATACAAATGTGTTAGGAAATCCAAAGGCAAACTAAGATTGACACAGTATGATAGTCACTCAGTGGGACAGGTAGCATCTCTGGTGAGAAGGGAACGGGTGACGTTTTGTGTTTAGACCCTTCTTCAGTCTCAGTCTTGACTCTTGACTCTCAAACTGAATAAGTGTCTCAACCCGAAACGTCTCCCATTCCATCTCTCCAGAGATGCTGCTTGTTCCTTCTCTCCGGATACTGAATTACTCCAGCATTTTGTGTTGTACACCAGCATCTGCAGTTCCTTCCTACACATCAAAGGCAAACTAATTGTTTTTATTTAGTATTACTTTGTGAGTACAACATTGAATGCCCAGAGTTCACTTTAATCATTTATTTATTGCAACTCCACCCAAGAGTTCCCTTGGTGTCAACTTTTGAAAACTATCCAAGTCTTGATTTAAATCTCAAAGTCACTTACTTTTCCAGGGTGTGCACGGTGCCTGTGGTGAAAATTGTCTTGCTCTTGGGGGTTTTATGGGCACTGGCAGGAGTTTCAAAGACCTGGCCATGGGATTGCCATGGAGAGGAATAGCAGTTCTGTACTGCAGGTGTGGAAAGGCGTATTCATTGCCTGGCATTGCGGGGTTAGCTGCTACTAAAGCCGCCTGAAGAAGTGGCCCGACCCGAAACATCACCCATTCCCTCTACCCAGAGACACTGCCTGTCCCACTGAGTTACTCCAGCATTTTGTGTCTATCTTCAGTTTACAAATATATCTTCAACATATTTATATCCATTTTCCTGCAAACCTATGTAATCGAAGTTTGTGTGTCTTCTTCCCCATTAACACAGCCAATTAACTCCAAGGTACATTATAACCACTTTAAAGCACAACCACTGGTTGGAACACTTTCAGTCATTTAACCTGATCAATTCTTTAACCTAGGCTTACATTAAAGGACACAAACTGCTGGAGTAACGCAGCGGGTCAGACAGGCAGCATTTCCGGAGAGAAGGAATGGGTGACGATTTGGGCCGAGACCCTTCTTCAGACTATTTTCGGGTCAGGCAGCATTCCGGGAGGACGTGTATAGGTGATGTTTGGGGCCAGAAATTTTCTTCAGACTCGGGCTTGCATTAAATGTTTTTCCGAAGTGTTCAAACAGCAAATTCACAGGTTAAAAGCGCACCATGAAAATGAAATAAAACTCATGACTGGTGGGGGGAAATATATAGGCTGACGTCATAAGCCTGAAACAGAGAGCTTGCCTTTGAGTGCTGCACGGCACCAGCTCCATTCTGGACTGTAATCCTCTGGGCATAGACACAGTGGCTTTCCCTCTCCTCCTCTTTGTTTACTTAGTTATACAATATCGTGTCTGCCTCACCATCATCGCCTGCAACTTCCCGTAAAGCAAATCGACTCAAACAGCTGGTCAACATTTGAGCTGCAATGGAATCCGCACAAGTAGCACAACCTCATCAAAATTAACCTTGAACCGATGACAACTGCCTGTTTGAGACAGCAATCAAGAGAAAGTCAACTTTAAAACAGGATTTATAGAAACTAATTAAACATTTAATCGCCTACGTAATTTTCATATAAAAGTTGCCCAACGTTTCTGCTGGAAGTGAAGTAAACATGATGAGGACATCACAACGTTGACAGTTCCAAGAATTGTTTTTTTTTTCGCAAAGCAAAATGGTTAGCAGTCTTTGTTTCTTATCTCCATGGCTGTGACTCATGTAAATGCCCAGAGTTAAATTCCTGCTTTGTCCTTTCACCCTTTAGGGAGACTGTCCGAGGGATAATGGCTAAGTCAGTAACTGCGGAATGATCAGCATTGCTTTAAGCTAGTGAAACCTGGCTACTCAACTGGAAGTAACATTGGAATATGTTGTGGAGCCTGATTTAGTTCCAGGGACTCCTGTAGCTTTATGTCTCACACAGAACGGTATTTTATGTGGATCAATCAGGGTGCAGCAGTAATATTGTGGCATATTTGGCTGATGAAATGCATATAATTGCCCTTGAAAGTAAAATTTCGAGCTGAAATTGTAACAGCAATCAGCTTTCAAAATAAAGCTTTCGTAATAAAAATAGTAATTTAATTGTGACAGTTGGGGTTTTAATGGCTACAGAATAAATTGCTTAAAATCTTCATCTTTTTTAAGGGTAGTCACACATTTCAAAACAGATTCATATTTAATTCAAACACAAGCTGATATTAAGGAGATGATACCCACCACTGTGATATGTTTAGAGAACAGGCAGTGAAATGGAGGAAAGTTCATTCACTGTCAAGCATTTTAAACTGTGCTGAGCTGAAAAATTTGCTATGTAAATATGCCATCTCTCCTAAACTTCATTGTCAGAAAACTCTAAATAATTTCAAAATATGAACCCTTCACCTAAAACTTTGCGTTCTGATAATGAATTAGTTTTTTTTATTTTAGCCCCGATTTATTATTTAGTTCCTCAACTTGAAAGTTAACAATATGATTCTTTATTTAAATAGAGTCACAGATACAGCATCAAACAGGCCCTTCAGCCCACCAGGCCTTTGCTGACCATCAGTGATACAGCATCAAACAGGCCCTTCAGCCCACCAGACCTTTGCTGACTATCAGTGATCAAATCCATCATTTTTATTTTCCCTACTTTCTCATCAATTACGCTAGGGGCAAGCAATTAACAGCAGACAATTAACCTTCCAGTTCAAAATTCTTTAGGACATGGGAGGAAGCTGGAGCACTTGGTCTCAACCACATGGTCATAGGTGAGCAAGTGCAAACTCCAGTGGTGGAGGTGAGGATTGAACCCCGGCCACTGGCACTATGGGGCAGTGGCTCTACTAGGTGTGCCACTGTGCTACCCATGTACATGCAGTGCATCTTTTGTAACGTATTTGTAACGTATATTGTGTCCTGTGATTTGGTGAGTGCGGTGAAGCAACAATGTCTGCGGTGACTCACACAGCATCTCTCAGGTATCCCTTCATGGCATCGTCAGTGTCCACCATCAGTGAATTCACAAGCTGGCCGAGGTACCAATTTCATTGAATAAGTCCCACAGACTGCAAGCTCACGTTTCTATATTCATCATTTTACTGAATGTGAAATAAAAACTATAATAACGATGGAAGATAAAATATTATAACCTTCTTTAAATTGTGTTGTTTTAAAACACACTATATTGTGTATATATTATAGTAAGTTTTGAAACCAAAATATATATATATATGATTTATAAAAGATAGTGAGTTTTAAATATGTGTGTGTATATATATATATATATATATAGTTTACAGATATAGTTTACAGTGATACAGTGGGAGGAAACCAAAGATCTCGGAGAAAACCCACGCAGGTCACGGGGAGAATGTACAAACTCCGTACGAACCCGGGTCTCCAGTGCTGCAAGCACTGAATGGCAGCAACTCTACCACTGCGCAACCATGCTGCCCTTATATATACATATATAATATGTATATGTCCACGTATAGGGTGATTTCACCAAAGGTCAAATGAGCGTAGATCCCCCCTCACGTGACCGAAAATTTTAACTGGAGGACATCTCTCAGTTTGGTACATGTAAGTGAATGGGGAAACACGCACTTTCCCACCCGTTAAAAACATGGAAAACGGCTGATTTTTGAGCTGAAATTTTCTGTGCTAGTCGGGGTGACCGTGAAGCACAGCGACCTAAATTTTCAGGCAAAAAAAAAGATAGAAAGTGAGGTATTTACAAGAGGGAACTGAAGGTAGAAAGCGGCGGAAGTGAACAGCTGACATTTGCCGTGGTGATTTTAAGATCCAAAATATCGGGAATTATCGCGTTTGCTCGCTGAATTTCATCAAAAGTAAGTTAATAATGCCTACTTGGGATCTACGCTCATTTGACCTTTAGTGAGTTTTAAAATAGAAAATATTTTTAAGAAGATTGAGAGGGAGAATTAAAATCCACATTAAATTTGTTTTTAGTGACTACAAGCAGTAATTATGGTTCAGCTGCCATTAAAGCTGCACTCACACATCTAACAAAATGTATCGTTTTCAGGTAATGTTACAGAGGGGCTAGTTCAGACACACCTGAAATATTAATCAAATCACAGAATGCTACAGAGGAGCCATTAAACATGGACTGTCGAGGAATGCTGGATCACTGAACGGATGTCTCCTTCATTTAACGCACGCACAGAAATCCATATGTTGCTAGTAGTTTCACGGTTAATGATAACCGTTTTACTATTAGTTCAACCGCAAGCAGCGGAAACCTCCCTGGTCAAAACCAAATTCCTTAACACAGCTTGCAATCCATTGAAAAGTGAGCATTGAAAGCAAAAGCTAAAATTGGAAAATAATTGTATTTTATTTTACACGTGAGGCTGCCGATAAGCGTAAGTTCCTGGAACACATATCTTGCAGCCAATGTCATTGGCCCTTACATCATTAAATAGCAACTGCCATTACATAAGAACAGAGACGAACCCACGTTTCTTAATATTTGCACCTTTATCTCAGTGCCATGTTCCTGCCATGACCTCTTATCCCCTAATTCCTTTAAAATACAAAAATATATCAATCCCTTACTCAAATGGACTGAGTAACTGAACCATCTTGGGCAGAGAGTTCCAAACATTCATTGCCCTTTGATGAAGAAATTTATTCTCGGCTCATTCCAGATTATCCAACCCTATATTCTAAGACTGTAGTCCTTGATTTTTGATACCACGGCCAAGGGAATTATCAATCACCATTACATTTGCCTTGCCAAGCCCCAGAGGAACATCAATTGTTTTAATGGGATCACCTCCTTTTCCTTCCAGGGTATATATGATCAGTCTGATTAATATCTCCTCATAAAACACACCTATATGAAGTCTCCACCAACACTATTTTAATTGATGAGTTGATGTTGGCGGTAAAGAAAGACACAAAGTTCTGGAGTAACTCAGCGGGCCAGGCAGCATCTCTGGAGAACATGGATGGCTGACGTTTCATGTTGAGACCCTTCTTCAGACTGATTGCAGGAAGGTCAGGAAAGAAAGCTTGAAATTGAGGGGAGGTAAATCAGAGTATCAAGGGCTTGTCCCACTTTCACGACTTAATTCAAAACCTCTGCTGAGTTCAAAGGACCTAAAAAAAAATCAAGATCATGGTAATCTACGAACTCCTACGATCTTCCACGACTCTGTTCACAAACTCCTACGAGTATGTCTACGAATTCCCACGACTATTTCAATGCCCACCTTACGAGTAAAAAGTTGCAATTTCTTTCGTCCCGACCATTTTATTTTACACATGGACATTTTTTTCCGGGCTGGAAAAAACGTCCCGACTTACCTGATGCCACGAGTACCTACGGCTAGCATAACTAGCCGCTACGATATATCTACGAACTCCTACGACCTCCTACTGACAAGTTACGAACATTCTGCGAGTTTGCATCAAGGGGAAAACTCGGGAGAATTTGTGAATAACTCGTGAAAGTGGGACGCCCTTGAACTAAGCCTTCACAATGAAGTTCTTTCCCTCCGCAGTTGATGCCTGACCCATTGAATTCACCCAACACTGTTTTTTGCTGAAGATTACAACAACAAAAAGTTTGGGACTAATGTCTTGTTTTTCCTTACAGCCAGCCTACTGCAGTTTCGTGTAGCTCTCATATTCATCAAGGCAACTATTTCACAAAATGATGAATATTGGCCAAGACACTATCAATTACTTCCCTGCTTCTTTGAGCCTTTTAATCTACATGAGAAAGTAGATGCATTCTCGGTTTAACGGTTCATCCCAAATTGTTTCCGACGATTGTGTATCAATTAGAATTTCACGGGACTAGCAGCTTATGTTTCGGTCCTGAAGTCATCGCATTAAGAAGGAAAGGGGGATGGGGCTGCCAGAAAAACTGGCAAGATGAATTCAAAATCCGCTTGCTTTCCAAAGGAATGATTTGGGACTGGAAAATTGCCGCTTTGAGCAAAGATGGGATAACCTTTTGTTGTCATCTTTGAATAGAGGCTTCATTGAGTTTCCCCTATTTTGCTAGGATTAAATAGAGCATAATCGGAAGGGCCTATTTCTCTTAGTCGAGGGATCAAAATCCAAGGGGCGAAATTGGAAGTATTTTGTTGAAGGTTTGCAGGGAGGTGAACATTTTCTTCCTCCACCGGTTGATGTAAATTAGAACTCATTGCAAGAGAGGATATGTTGGTAATTAATTGGGATCTAAAGGGCTAATGGTGGAAGCTGCAATTAGGTTCACCTGCTCCCTTTTACTAGCATGGATGTGATGGGCCAAATGGCCTCCTTCTGTGCAATAAAGTTTCTGTGATCCTTTAAATGGCCTCTGGTGATTTTTTTTTAACAAAACCTGGGAGTAACGTGCATTGAAGAACTGATGTTCAGAGCCACTATCATCATCACTTACTTATTTGGGACAAAGCCAAGCAGCTCATCAAGAGGATCCATAACGGTTCACAAAACCAAATGAAGGTGAATTGTACAACAAGTCTGCCTGGAGGTTGTATATGCAGGGTGATGAATTGACTGACGCAACTGAAATGCAAGTGTGAGCAACGATACTGAGCTTGTCCCACAAGCCCAGATGTTCGAATTTTCAATTGAAGTACGAAGAGGAATACTTTACAACTTCCTACAAATGTTATAGTTTAAGGATCAAACTGCACTTCGTACAAGCCCGCTGCTCCACCCACCTAACCAGGGAGGTACAAGTTTACATTATATTATCAAATTACAATTAGACATGTTATCCCTATCAGTTGTGTCCGGATTTTAATGAGTGAAGCAAATCAGGGTCAACTTCGCCTTAAAAGGCATTTCCTGCAGTGCCAACTAGTATGTTAGATATTGTTCACCCCGACACAATAGAAATAACACATGTATGGTGTTTTATGCTGATTTTAAATAAGATATAATGTTAAAAATGAGGAGATAAAAATGGAAAGTGTGGGTAGGATAACAGAGCAGAATTAAAATGTGTAGGATATTGTTCATTGCCATATATTTATAATTTGGCCTCATTTTGTTTGCATTTAAGAAACCCACAGACTATGATAATATGAAATGATTGTTTGAACATTTGTCTTTGAAGAAGTAATTGTGCTTCAGATAAAGATATGGGCCGATGTACTAAGATGCTAAAGGGCCTGTCCCACTTGGACGTCATTTACGTGACAAAATTTACACGTCACGATGCACTGATTGTGACGCGCACGTGATGCGCGCATGGCGCGTGGTGAGGCGTGGTGATGTAGGTAGTGACGCACCCCAGGATTTTGGGATTCACAAAATCTTCGTGCGCCACCTGCAAATGACCCCCAAGTGAGACAGGCCCTTCAGAATTTTTTTGATAAGGTGTCTCATCAAAGGATATTGCAGAAAAGTAAAAGCTCACGATGTTAACAGGGTTTTGGCATGGATACAGGGCACCTGCTAAAAGAAACATAAATTAGCTAAAATGTATCTTTTTCTTGTTGGCAAGATGTAAGGAATGGTGCACCACATGGATCAGTTCTGGGGCCTCGTCATTAAACAACATCATTGACTTAAATGAAAAAAACAGAATATTTGGTTATTTTGATGATGATGCAAAGATAGATAGGAAATTAAAAACATGTGGCTGGAGGAACTCAGTGGCTCAGGCAGCATTGCAGATGGAAATGAACAGATGATGTTACAGACCCATCTGAAGAAGCGGATATGTTGGTGGCATTTAAAAGACTTTTGGACAGGCATGTGGATATGAAGGGAATGGAAGGAAGGATATAGGTTATGTGCAACTAGATAAGTGACAGTCTTGGCATCATGTTCGGCACCTTGTGGACCGAATGGCCTGCTCTTGTGCTATACTGTTCTATGTTCTATCCCCTTTATCAAACAACAAACCTGTGTCAGATTATATGTAAAAGTTTTGCAGTTTATTAATGATTGCAGAAAGTACAGACAAACTGGAAAGGTACAAACTTATCGGATGTACATTTAAAACAGATTGATGCCAATACAAATGTGAAACACAATTTAACTGTTTCAGTATTTAAATCTCTTTGTATAGTGTCAAATTATGTATGCCGTTGATGTGATTAAAAAAAAAACATTTATTTATTTATGAGGATTCCCACATGTGCTAGAAATTGAAAATTGTGTATTTTCTGTCATGTTTGCATTTACATTTTCCATGCACTTTAAAATATTCAATATCTTAAATATGACCAATTAACACATTGCTGAACCAATGAATTTTATAGCCAAATGATTTGCTTTCCAAAATCAGCAAATGTTTACAATACACAACAGATCAGACAGTGAAGGCCCACTCAAAATATTCACACATCAGTCCTGGTCTGCCATATGCTTCCAGCCTTCTCCCGCTGAAGTTCTGTTCCCAATAATTTTATCATTTTGTTTCTAAAATATATACATTGTTATTTAAAAAATAATAAAACACAACATTGGACAGCTCCGTTTTTTTAGTACTGATTCCAAATTTGCAATTCTGGCATCATTAAGAAAACAATCAAAAAATATTTTAAAACACATTAGGAATCAAATTTAATTTCATAAAACTGCTATAAAATGGCTGTCGTCAAATTAATTACATACAATAAAACCATACAAAAGGCTCCATTTAATATTTGTTCTTGGAGAGATATCTTTTTGAAAGCAACAGTTAATAGAATCTTTACAACTATAAAATATTGTCATCCGTTCAAGTTAAAATTAAAGAATGCAAATCACTATTAACACTTTAAAATTGCTTTTAATCTGCTTTCAGTATGAAGTTGCCAGTCTAGCAAAATGCTACCAGCTATCATATAACATTTCCTGAGCCCTGTGGATCTTTATACAATACCCATGTGATGGTTTTTGTTTTGTGAGTTTCAATTGTGTGTAACTAAGTAATGGTCTGCATGGCACACTACTAGTGTTGAGGTTATTTTGGTCGCTTTGCTCTATGGTGCATGTTGCCCAAATCCAAACATGATTAGACAAAGTTTTCCTTTGTTGATTCTATTAAATTGAGCGCCTAAGCCACTGAAACATGAATGCATTCCAGTTTGCCTTTCTATAGATATTTTTCCATTTATGACTGCATAACCCGTTCATGTGCTTACCAGATATGTTCCATGAAATAACCAATTTCAAATATGATCACAAGCCATGGTTAAAAAGAAAGAATTAGCAGGATTTATGTACTAAATGTTAAAGCAAAATATTAATGTGGTACTCAAGCTCACTTAAGCTTGCTCTATTAACTATTGCATGCAGCTATCATCTTGAGGATTTAGTGGCCAACGTTACTCAGATTTAAGTACCTACACCTAGACCACAGTTTAGTAAATTAATACATTTAACTGTCCTGCAGTATTTTTTTTTTCTCTATTAGCACAAAAGCTTACAATATTTCCTTTACCAGAATGGGATTTATGTATCTCATCTGTTATAAAACACAATAATAGACATTGTTATTTACGTGTGCCAAAATGTAGCTGTGTCCTGAAGAAAATGGTATAATGTAATTTGTAAGGAAGGGAATAAGTAATTAGAATTGTATAATTAGATCTAGTCTGAAAAAGGATTAGGGCCCTTAGATGTACATTGAAATAACTATAAAGTGCTTAGCATCCAGCAGATAAGCAGTTCCAAAACCCTAATTATATTTTTGAATGCTTTCTCTGTGAGCTATTACCCACAGTTAACAGTGTTACGCAGATCTTGTCACAAAACAACCCTGTTATCTGGTAGCTCGTTAATAAGTTCTATAAGAAGGGCATGTTCAACTTTACACATGTGAAGAGAGGAATACCACGGGTCACAACCTGCTTCGTCCATCTGCACCATTTAAAATTCAAGGACAGCAAGAATACTCTCTAGATTCAAACCATTGTTTGGGTCGAGCACAGTTTAGGGTCACTAACCCTGTACAAAAGAAGTCAAGTATAACTTAAATTGCAGTTGAGAGTTCAGCGAATTAATCAGTTATGGGGTCAATCTTTGTTATATCGCATCAACAAGCAACTTTAGAGTTATTCTACTGGTCAACTAACCTGTGGCTTGCATTACATTAATTACGTATGAGAACCTTTTCACTTGCCCTGGCTTTACATTCTCACATTTATCTTTAAACGTGTGATAAATAAGGACCGAGTAACCTGATGTCGATTGACCATGATTTTACATACTTAAGTAAATGTGACAAACTCTTTATCATACCGCCTCACTAAATAAGTCTGAAATAGCCTGTTTTTTCTACTCGTACCCAGAAACTTGCAACAATGAGGGTGTGATACCAGTGCACACCCTGAAAGATTGTGGAAATGTGGATTAAGTTGAATTATTCACACAATGTGTAACACCCCCTAAATTACTCCATCTTTGATGATAATTTATTGATTCCTTTACATATAACAATAGTCCTGTTTGCCAGCTACAGAAACTCACGACATAATTATCTGCATTCAGAGGGTTTCTTTTGGTTATGGGTAGGGTGCAGCTCATGCAAGTTCTTTCGCTTTTTAAAAATATTCTTATTTTTGAACATATCTTTATGGAACTAAAATCAGAGATATAAGAACTGAACCAATCCCTTGATTGAAAGCTCTTAATTATATTATAGTTTGATGTGCTGCCTATATGCAACATTTGTATTAATTTAGAGCTATTTTTTGTTTGGTCAAGTACACCACTTGAAGATTAGTATCATGCAGAAATTGTCATAGTTTTGGATGCTTTTTCCAGATTTTCTGATATTTCTCCATATACCAACATTCTGGGCCTGTCTCTGCAGACATTTAATTTTGCAGCAGATTGTAATTATGTTCACCAACAGAATTCAAGACAATGCATACCTGAACATCAGATTCACAAGTTAATAGTTAGTATTATATTTTTTAATTGCAGATCTTCAGTGTTCAATCGAGATCTGCTTGAGTATAAACATTTTCAGATGGCAAAAATGCAGGACATTATTAAATTTGAATGAATTTTATAAAAATTCAGGAACCCCTCGATTCAATTAAATGACTAGCACATTAATGGGCGCAATATAATCTTCAACTCCAGAGAGATGTTTTACACAATAGGGCTCTCCAGATGGAAACTTGCTGCACAGCAACAGATTCAACTTTCTCAAAGCCCATGAATGTAATAAATATTGACCTGAAGTCCAGTAGTATTCATCCATTTTAGCCAGGACTTTCTGTCTCACCGATGTTCCAGTATAAATCCTTGCAAGGTCATTCTCTCACTGCAGGGCGAGGGGGAGGTCGTGAAGGAGGAGGCGCACGAGATGGTGGTGGTCCAGGTGGTGGGCTCCTCACAGATGACCTGGCCGATGTCACAGGAGAGCCGGGAGGCTCAGGGGTTAAGGGAATATATTCATTGTGAGGAGGTGGCACGTGAGCAGTTGCAGTATTGCATGAAGAAGGGGCTTCATGTTCTTTTACTCTGGTGAAGTTAATGCAGCGACCCTAAGTGTAAAAGAGAAACAACGTAATTGCAATCCATGTGTATTCACTCCTACAATTCAGATGAAAATGTTGCACAATAGTTCAATCTGTATATTCTTTTACAAGCTAAATATGCAAACATCAGTGAAAGAGTTGACAGCACATTTTCTACCAACAAAATTAATGTTGCAATTATTGTTAAAGTGCATCTTACATGATTATTTATCATTATGTATAAGCTCTCCGTTAGCACAATTTTGCTCATTTGGTATTTTATAGTACTACATTTTTGACTATTTCTCTATATACCAATGTATTTTACATTTGAACACATTCAATATACAAGAAGGACATCATGTGTTAGTTCAATTTAATAATTTGGGCAGGGTAACAAATTACAAAGACAAAGCTCTAATTGTTTATAACTGGGGTTTAAACAGAGGTTAAAATGTTGAAGCTGTTCTCCACTTCCAATAATGGTTTTAATTTTGTGCGAGAATATTTATGTTTCAGCTCACCTTATGTTCATTCAGTACAAACAAAAACTGAAGAGGTGCTCTGTGAGCTTAACTTTGCATACACAATGGGACCAATAACTATGCTAACTATGAAAGGAGAAAGCTATCATTCCATTTTCCTTCAGATTTACATACTTCTATTTCCCACTGACTGTTGCCCTTTGCAGCTGCTGAAATGGTTTGAATGGTCCCCCCCCCCCTTCCCCCAGCCACATAACTTTGTTCAGTTTGCACCACAAAGCAATCTTTTGGAGCGTGGTCGAACTGCCTGATGCTTTCGTTAAATAATCAATGACAGGGACATTGTGTGTTGCTTTTTTTTGTGAAGGGTGCCGGTCATATTTCTAAAGGATGCCCACGTGACGTTTTTTTTTGCATTTTGCTGCCAAATATACCATCGGTAATGAGGGAAATGATCTAGGGCGGGATTAAAGGCAAGTTAAGATGAGAGAGGTGTGGTATCCTCGCTCAATAAGAATAATAGATACCTTTCTCTAATAGTCACATCCACATCTGCAGATTGATGCAACCATACCTTCTTTTGGCAAGGAACCTGTACACACAGCGGCCCCTCTTCCTGAAGGCAGCTGGCACAGTGAACCTGATGGCATCTGTAAGTTATGTGAGTGTCTAAACATCTATATTCTTTCTCAGAAGTGCTACAAATCACAGGGGTGACACTTCTTGTGGCACAGCATGAATGATGACTTGTCATGATGAGTGCAGAATTATTTCTCCCTGCTACTTCAACGGGTAAATGCATGTTGGTATGGAGTAGCTAGTTGAGGAAAAGCTCAGCGCCTCTGACCTAACTCAAATTATCAACAGCAGCTGCTGCACTATAATCGAGCTGAACAGAAACAAATTGCTGAATGCACAAAACGATGAAGAACATTTTCACATCCCCTTAAGAGAATTTTCCACTTATGTGCTCATTTGAATTAAAGTGCGTAATGAAAATTATATTAGTTGACAGAGTGCAACCACAGTATGAATTACAAATTAAATCAGAAACATTCTACAGGTCAGGATGCATTTAATATGAGAAAAAAACCTCCAGATTTCTTTTACAATATGAGGTTTGTTGAATTTTACAAAAAAAAGTATGTTTTAATCTACATGTTGTTCAGTGGATATGTCATTACATGAATATTTGATATTGATATGTATTCAGGAAATCTCTTGTGTATGGAATCCTTTAATCTAGAAACAGAGCTCTCAGAATAGTGACACAATATGAACTCACTTCTGTTCATAAGGTCACAAGTGATAGGAGCAGAATTAGGCCATTTGGCCCATCAAGTCTACTCTGCCATTCAATCATGGTTGATCTATCTCTCCCTCCTAACCCCATTCTCCTGCCTTCTTCCCATAACCCCCGACACTTGTACTAATCAAATATCTATATTTCTGTTATTTTGTCCTTCATCAACAATCCCCAGATAGTTAGAGAGTATGAGGCCAATCAATCGACATCATTAGTACGCAGCAAGCACTAAAAGACCAGTACAATCGGAACCGTAGGAGACAAAAACATGTCAAAAAAGTTGATTTAACACTGCAACAGAAATTTAGCAAAGAAAAATAATCTCAATCTTTTTTAAAGATCTAATTCAACTCTTCAGAGTCCTTGTTTATACATATTCTACATAAATAAAGTGATTGGCATCATAGAGCATTCTTCAAAATTAAACACATTCCATCTGTAGCCACCTGCCACCTGATAATTATCTAGAGCTTAGAACTATTCAACTTGTTAAATAACTTGTCCTCAGTTATCATCGTGCCAACTTAATAGTGATTTGCTCTTTGTCCTGGTCTTGAATTGCCAGGAAATTATTACATTGCGACTTGCAGAAACAAGGATGCAAGATGCTGTCAATTTTTAAAAATGCACATGGTGGGGAATTTGGAATTATCAGCTGATATTAATCATTTCCTACATTAAGATGATTTAAAATTTAAAAAAAAAGAAAATGGTGAAAACAGAATTTTGAGCCTTTGTGCAAAGGGACAAAAAGGTTTAGTGTTTACAGTTTAGAGATAAAGGCGGAAACAGGCCCTTCTGCCCACCGAGTCCGCACCGACCAGCGATCACCGCACATTAACACCATCCTACACACACTGGGGAAAATTCACATTTATACCAAGCCAATTAACCCACAAACCTGTACGTCTTTGTAGTGTGGGAGGAAACTGAAGGTCTCAGAGAAAATCCACACAGTCACAGGGAGAACGTACAAACTCCGCACAGACAGCACCCGTAGTCATGATCAAACCTGGGTCTCCGGTGCTATAAGGTATCAACTCTACCGCTGCACCATCGTGCCGCACTTTTTCGGTTGTTTACTTATGAGCATACCTTTTTATCCTTCTCTTGGAGCTGACTGACCTGGTGTGCAAATCCAAACCTTGTCTGTGCAGCACTTATATATCTTTTTTCCTATATTAGGTTGCGTAGTGGTTTAATTGTAGGAACTGTAATGAATGAAATGCTTTTGCATTATGTCTGTAAGAACAAACGTGGATGTTTGGTCAGGGACGGGTTATTATAATGTATATGGTTTTTTTTAATATGGGAGCATGGCATCGTACATCGACATTATTAACTGCAACCACAGTTTTGTTGAAAGATTATGACACAAACAAAACATCTGAGGAAGTACACATTGCCAAATGAAGCTGACTAGAACATGGTCATGCTTGGCCAGTTCCAATCTGAATGGAAATGCAACCATATAAATACTTGTGTTTGGCTACATATGGAACAGAGAGTCACTCAGCAAGAGTTTAATTTCAATAATTGAACCTCACATTGTTTATGTATTAATTAAAATCACTGTGAAAAACAACCGTAGCAGGTTAAATGTTCCTTTGGGCCATCCGCTGATTTAAGAATATAGCCACATTCTAAAGTGTCTGTGCTCATTTCATGCCATGTTAATCAAACACAAAAATACTGCGTAGTAAAAAAAATCATGGCTAACTCGTCACTGGTATACAATCAAATAAGAAACTATGAATCTGTTCAAATTACTCTCACTTCACTTAAAGTGAGAAGGGCCATCAAAGTGCTGCCAGTTTCTGCCACACACTATGATTACTTGTCAGACAAACAGATGGAGAGTTTAAAGGCCACGAGCCATATTGTGACAGAAAAGATTCCATTCTTTGTTTGGCACACTCTTAGGTCTTTGCAAATGGGAAAGAGGAATGCCTTTCTGCTTCAAACACCATCAACAGTTTTGCTGCTGCTGCACTAAAACAAGTTGTATCATGCCTATGCACTGTGAAATATTCCAGCACACTAGCTGACTAGAATAGGATTTGTGGTTCAACATGGCTAATAACAATTTTTATTCTTTTCCAAGTGTCTCTGAGAGTATATTTTCCCTCCCGTTAAACTGTTTTAAGTCAGATTATTGCCATCATCAGAAGATTTGTGCTTTGACTGAAATATAATTAAGTTTTTCCATCTAATTTAGGTTTGAATAATTCTAGCTGTGAAAAACATTTTAAAATCTCATTTACAACTTTATTTTAGCAAAAAAACTTTTTAAAAAGTAGCTTAAAAAAAAGTTTGCTTTGCTCAAGTCGTCAATTCTTAACGTGCCTGAAAGGCACATAATTGGGTGACAAACAACACATTAGGAATCGCAAGATTGCAGTTTCCTTGTGAGTGATGGGCTGAAAGCAATGCATGTAAGTGAATGCCTTGTCAGCATGAGATCTGCCTTATGTTGCTCAACAATGTCTGAATGTATTGTAATGTGGTTCAATAACCTATTGTGAAACTTAAATGTGGTAGCCACATTGTGCTTGAGATGGAATATATCAGGCTAATCTATTGCCCAGCAAGACAAGCTGACTACAATCCGTTTTAGTGAATGTACCCTTAGATTCAAGATGCAATTTAGCAGATCTTTCCTGGTACCACAATAAATTTGACATTTGGTATGTTGGGTTAAACCAAAATATAGGTGGTGTCTGCAAACATTTGCTTAAATGTTGTGTTTTTCAATGGACTTTGAGTGCAGACAGAAATCTTAACCTATCACATGTCATGATTCAAATGGAAATTATTTCCAGCATAATTTAGTTTCAATTATTTAGTTCGATGTTCAAAACACACCTATTACTTAATGGCCTCTCTCTATGTTGCAAGTACCCGTATAAACTAAATAGCACAAAAGACCAAATAATTCAATCTGTTAATTCAGTAGGAATATATTATACATAATTATCTTATTCTTTGAAACTATGGTTATGAAAAGTCATTGCACCATATATCCACCACAATACATGAAGCTTATCTTGTATTCTGAAAGACAACTGTTTGTTTAAAGTGTTTCTTTCCTAAAGAGTTTTCAAATGGAGTCAATAGTTTATACTTTTGTTCTGGATTTAGTTTAACTATATAACTGAATTGATATTTGAATCAACTAAATGATTATCCCCTTCCCCCACCCTGATTCTGTAAACAGATTAATTAGGTATGACGGATAATGATGACTCTAAAGCAATACCCTTGGCATATTGGTCTTTTACTGTCTGGTATGCATTGCGTGTTTACACCAAGGTGTCAAAGATGCATTGTTGGAGCCTGGACTAATGATCCTAACCATGACAGCTGTCCATTTCCCAGTCTGCAGTTAGTAGCTCAGCCTGTCGCCCCTACGAAGCAGATTATCAGTCTGCTAACATTCTGCTCTCCGTGCTTCTGTCATTAGTTCTGACAGTAAATCTCTGTGCTGTCTTGAACCGAAGCTTGTTGCAATTCATGACCAACTGAAGACCAGTAAGGCACCATATGGAATGACTCCCTTACCTCCACTCACATCTGTGCAGTATTCATGCTGCACCATTCTGTTCTTACCCATATGTTCATCCTTGTGTTTGGCTGTTGGCCCTACTGCTCAGCAAATTGCCTTTTCTCTGCCCAAGTGCTAAGGCAGCAGGCGTTACCTTCACCCTGACTTAAACCCAATCAATCACGGCAATTTGTTTAGTCCTTTCCTGAGGACATCACGCTTGAATGCCAGCCCCTAATTATCATCTTGTGAATGGCCTCATGTCCCTTTTGGTCTATCTATTGAAGTATTCATTTCATTAGACCACCTAGATGCTAACTTGTATTGTAAATTACCACTAGCTCCATCTGAAAGCGACCTCTGGTAACAATACATGAAGCCATTTCACTCAGCAGTACTAAAACGGTAATGCATACTCAGTGTTTACCTAAATGACATTTTCTGCATGTGCTTCGATACTGTCATTTTGCCGTGTTTTTGTCAAACATTCCACCAGAGAATATGCTACAAAATGTCACAGACTGAAATTTTAATCTAACAAACGTCAAGATTAAAATGGAAATTATTTCCACAAAAATGTTTTAAAAATTGAATTGCTTTGAGAGCTATATAGATGTAGGAAAGGATGTGTAGGATCCTGGTTTTAATCGAAGATAGACACAAAATACTGGAGTAACTCAGCGGGACAGGCAGCATCTCTGGAGAGAAGGAATGGGTGACAATTGAGAACTGTATAATCACAACTTAATTTGTTGATAACCGATGACATAATTTTATCTGGATATTGCAGGATTTGTTTTTATGTTTTTCCTGAAACCCAGAGGCAAACTCTTGAACAAAAAATTCTTAACCATGATTATGGTATAGAACAGCAGAACAATTGTAATGAAGTTTTCAACGAACAAAAATCGCAAACACAAAATCAAAAGGCACTTATAACTCAGCTGAGCAAAAACAAAGCAAAGTATGAATGAGGGAGAGAAAACAGATTAGAAAACCCCCCCTCAAATTATTGTTTTTTGTTGTTTCTGAGCATTGTTCCTTTGAAACTGTCTTATTTACATGTAATGTAATATTAACTTTAATGTTAAACAGTGTCACTGGGCTGGCACTTGGAATTAAATGAAACATAAATTAACGAAGTCTTTGCATTTATTGGCGATGAAAAAGATAGGCCATATACTGCTTAAATTAAATTGTTGTTCATCGGTAAATTTGGCACATTCTATGAAAATATATTACAATTACATGAATATCTACCAGTTGTCTGGAGAGTTGCTAATCTGTGGAATTCTCTGCCACAGAAGGCAGTGGAGGCCAATTCACTGGATGTTTTCAAGAGAGAGTTAGATTTGGCTCTTAGGGTGAAAAGAGACAATGGATATCGTGAGAAAGCTGGAATGGGGTACTGACTTTGGATGATCAGCCATGATCATATTGAATGTCAGTGCTGGCTCGAAGGGCCGAATGGCCAACTCCTGCACCTTTTTTTCTATGTCTCGTGATTAAAACTGAATAGAGGTTTAACTAGAACTGATTCTAACATCCAATCACAGAGATTTTCTTTCTTCTCTTCATTCCTCCTCTCTGCTAAAACACATTAGTTTTCTCACTTCTCCAGTTCTGATCAAGGGTTATTAACTGTTTTCCCCTCACAGATGCTGCCCTACATGTTGAGCACTTCCAGTGTTTTGTTTATAATTCTGCATCTGCTGTTTTAAAAATCTTTTCACTTATTTCATTATTATAAGTAGAAAACCGAATGGAGAATTAGCACTCAATGATGCTTCGATTGGCTTCTGACCACTCACCATTCTCCTTTCATCTGCAGAAGCTCAAATCACAGGGGACACGCTTTAATGGATGGGTAGAGCCAAATAACATTTCAGAAGTATGAAACCATCCAGGATAGTACAATGCACTTAATTGGCATCCCTGTAAATGGACCCAACAGACATTTTGTTCCTTCATCACGCTGAGCCGTTCAAGGATAATCAACATATCTACCCACCACTCCCTTTTTTTTAATCAAAAAATTTATTCAATTATTAAAAAATAATATTTACACTACAATAAAACAAGCCAGAACCCACCACCATAAATACAATACAAACATATATCCATAATAAACTATTATACAATTATGATACAATCCTTATTGAGGATACATTCAACACCCTGCGGAGTCCAGCGGTCCCGGAACTCCCTCAGGGTGCCCACAGACAGGGCGCATTCCCTTTCTAATCCCACCCGGGCACGGACGTAACCCCGGAAAAGGGGCAGGTAGCTGGCTCGGGTAGAGCCCTCCGCCCTCTACTCCCTTTGGTATGCACTGCACCAATTCACCAAGCTGATGTTGACACTACCTCTCAGCCTTAATATGTCCTTTGTTAAATGTATCAACAAGTTTCCTTCCAGCACACACACAGCCAATGCCACTGTTAATGCTGATACATCTGACACATTTGACTGCTGTTCCACCGTTGGATTCATCACTTGATGGCTTGCTAAGGAGTAGATTCAGACGTGCTTTACATCCATCTCTCAGCTTTACATCGGAAAGCAATGGCATAAGAATAGTAACTACTCAATTGACTTGGGCTTCAAGTGTGCTAAGCAAAGCAAGAATTTCATTGTCCTATCAGGGACACATGACAATAAACTCACTTGAACTTGAACTTGTTTCCTCATTTTATTTTATTTTAATTTTTAATATTCTTTGTTTCGTGGAGCATTAATGTGTTTTTAATTAAGTTTTTTTTATCCTTTCCTTTGAATATTCAAATTATTTAATTTAATTTTTAATATATAGGGTAGTCGAGGCCAGTTCATTGGCTATATTTAAGAGGGAGTTAGATGTGGCCCTTGTGGCTAAGGGGATCAGAGGGTATGGTGAGAAGGCAGGTACGGGATACTGAGTTGGATGATCAGCCATGATCATATTGAATGGCGGTGCAGGCTCGAAGGGCCGAATGGCCTACTCCTGCACCTAATTTCTATGTTTCTATATCTATCAATAGATTTTTAATGCGCAATCAGAGATATTTAAAAAACTCTTAAAAAAACATTGACAGCTAGCAAGTGATCAGAAAATTCATTATTGAGGTAATAGGAATGATTGATTGATTGAAAAGTACAGCATGGAAATAGGCCCTCCATGCCGACCTGTTTGCACGAATTCTATGTTATCCCACTATCTCATTCATTCCCTACACACTAGGTGATTTACGCAGGTCAACTAGCCTCTAACAAAACCATATATCTAGGGATATGGGAGGTAAGTGGAGCACCCGGAGAAACCTACGTTGCCTCAGCGAGAACGTGCAAACTCCACACAGACACCATCCAAGATCAGGATTGAATCTGGGTCTCTGGTTCTGTGAGGCGGCAAGTCTATCTGCTGCGCCACTGTGCTGCCCTTGATGCCAAGCGAGTTATTCTATTTCAACAAAGCCAAAGGTTTTACTGTTAGATTAATTAGAAATATGCTGTATTAAGATTTCCTATTTTCATTAAAAAAAAATGATTTTCTGTCTTGTTAGTCTGGTTTAAAATGCTTTGTAGAGTTTTATTTCACACAGTTAGCGTTCCTTCATGATTGAAACCATATGGCGGCTCCTGATGACACAGTCACACATCCTGCTTACATGACATTATTCTTGGTATGTTCCGGTGGAAAGTTAGTTATTTTTTAAGTTTGGAATTGGGGAAAAAAAGGAAGTTATCTATTTTTATTCTCCTTCCCCTTGAGAGACTCGACAAAGCTACATGAGAAAAGGTTGAAAGATTAACTCAATTTACACTGAGTGGCATGCCTAACTACAAGGACAACCACATCATAGACTTACTATGCCATGACTGCTGAATCACTTATTTCATGAGAGGAAACTGTCCACTTTTGATCCTTAAGGATTCTTTTGAATCACTGACAGCATGTATTATTTTAAACTCATACGGTTGTTTTGGTAACCATTTTGTAAATATTGGTTTACAGCCATATCCCTGAAAATCAAAGACTATACTTAACCTCAGAGCTGGACATCAAGCAAAGGAATATATATTTTTAACATCTAGATATTCTTTTTGCAGCTTCTTGACAGTTACTTATTAGATAATTTGATGCTTTATTTTCTATTTGTATAAATACAATTCTCTTCCATCAATGAGCTTTCTAATTTGATTTAAATTGCTTTTCTTCAGTGCTGTTTTTGTGAATATTTAACTAGGTTATGTCCAAACAGAAACCCTAATATATTCATTGTATTCATTGTGAGGGGCTGGCATGAGAAAGAAGTGGGCTTATTAACAGGAATTTGTGTGTCAGACAGGATGTACATTGCAGGATACAGCTGGTGTGTAATGCCTATTCAGAAAGCTCAATGCAGCTATATTTCCAGGAGGAAGAAGCATATCCATACATTATGCAACAGCTGAATGAAACCAGGAGATATGTCCTCTCACACAGAATGACTGTGTAATTAGTAGCAATGTACAGAATATAGTTTTCCTCCTTACAAGTCGCTCACATTCCAGGAATAGGGATTTGTATTACAAATAGTAACTGCAAACAAACCTCTGAATTCACACAGTACACAAAAATGCTGGAGAAACTCAGCGGGTGCAGCAGCATCTATGGAGCGAAGGAAATAGGCAACGTTTCGGGCCGAAACCCTTCTTTAGACGTTGCCTATTTCCTTCACTCCATAGATGCTGCTGCACCCGCTGAGTTTCTCCAGCATTTGCAGTTCCTTCTTAAACACTCTGAATTCACACAGTGTGCTTAATGCTAGCACTCTTGACAACCATTAGATAATCTGACCATTTCCGTTGCTTGTTTTCTAAATTCTACCAAGCCCCATGTGCTAGCTGAACTACATTGCCTCCCAGATAAACATCGCTTGAATTTCGAACATCGCCGATTTTTAAATCACTCTTTTACAATTCTCTGGAATACTGATGCTTATTTGCAGTGTCATCAAAATATATTGGTTCACTACACCAAGGAGACAATTCTCTCAGATGCCACAGTCTTAAGCTTCAGGATTTCATCTCTACAAATCCTAACCATTCTACTATCTTTTAATACAATGTTTTTTTAAACTTTGTTCTGTGAGAATGCATTTGTTTATCTAATCCAATATTTCCTTATGTTGATTGGTGTTACGTTTTAGACAGACACAAAATGCTGGCGTAACTCAGCGGGACAGGCAGCATCTCTGGAGAGAAGGAATGGGTGATGTTTCGGGTCGAGACCCTTCTTCAGGCTGGAATATCACCCATTCCTGCTCTCCAGAGATGCTGCCTGTCCTGCTGAGTTACTCCAGCCTTTTGTGTCTATCTTCACACCCAGCATGTGCAATTCCTTCTTGTTAAATCTTGTTTGATTTCATAATTATTAGAATCCTTTTACGATGATAAAGATGCAATATAAATTAGCAGTCATTGTACATATTGATTCGCAACAGAAAAAAAGGCTTGGATCTGAGATTAAATTGAATGATTTCTTTGAATATTTTGGAAGGCGTCTCTCCCAGATGCGATAAATGTTTGTTTCAAAACGCTAATATAACACATTCATTTGTAGGATGTACAAAGTTGAATAAATTTTGGAGTGATATATTTGATATATTTACAAAGCTTTTCAAGTCAAGAATAGAACCCAAAACGGAATGGATTATATTTGGAATAATAGGAGAAGATACCAATTTAAATAAAGATCAAAATGTTTTTTTTAATTATGGGTTAATAATTGGAAAGAAATTGATACTTAAATTTTGGAAAAATACAACCACACCAACTGTTAAAATGTGGATTAGGAATATGATGGACATAGCACGCCTTGAAGAAATGAGACTCCGACTAATAGATAAATATGACCAATTCTTAAGGAGTTGGTCTCCTTTCATCGACTTTTTGGAATCATGTGATGCAGCGGTACCGTAAAGATTGCTGATTTCAGTTCATGACGCGGATAGATCTACATCTCCGAATACAGATTTGAAAAATTCTCTTTTAAGGGGCCTTCTCTTCTATTTCTACTTTCCACTTTCTCTCTTCCTTTTTTATTTTTTATATACACACTTCACGTTTTTCTACTCTCTACCATCTATTTTTCCACTTTTTCCTCTTTCTATTGTTTTATTTTTCTTGTCTTGCTTACTTCCTTCTCATAACATAAAACTAGAGGTTGTACATAGAATGGATTACGGTATTACATAGTTGGCACCTAAAATTAGGTTCCACTGTACTGTTTTGTGCTGTATTAACTTCTAATAAAATAAACAAACAAACAAAAAAAAAAGAATATTTTGGAAGGCAATTAAGAATAAATCACATCTCTCTGGATCTGGTATTACACGAAGGCCAGATCAGGTAAGGATGACAAATTTCCTTTCCATTATGTGGGAGCTTCATGGCCACCAGTACTGATAGATAATTGTATTATATATAGCAAATACAATGGACTGCAAGATGGCGATAGCAAAAATCAGTACATTCATTGAAACCCCTACATAGAAAATGCTCGTATTTCATCAGCAAAGTTTGAAGGCTAAGAGTGTTTGTAGCCTAAAAAGTAACTTGCAAGTTTCTATATGACCTTTTCTTAAGTTCGGAAACTAAATGGTATTAGAATGTTTAGGTAGATAATGTCTCGACATGCAATATTAAGTAGTTGCGCAGTTAGTATGCACAGCAAGGATCCCGATAACAGCTTTGATGTATTTGTGGGACACCATCTGCTACTTTTTAAGATAATTTACCATTTAAAAATTGCCAATGCCAGCAAGTAATTTTAAATGGGTTGAAGAAACACAATGTGGTTGACACAATGTTCAGAAAGCAAAGTTCAAATACATGTTTCTACAGTTATTTGATTGGGGTGTAGTATACAAAAATTCATATGTATGTTTGTCCATATGGGAATGAACTCAGAATTCTCACAGTAATGGTACTTTAGTCATTTTTACAGCTGATCTTACCTTGTCTCCATGCTGCGGCCTCATTAGAGATACCTGATCATATCCTTTGCGAAAGAGAGCCAACAGGGCATCCAATTTTCCCTGGATAAATGGTCACAATGTTAGTTGATAGGATTTTCCATTGTTTATCAACAAGCTTTTTTTCAATCCCTTTAGAGACAATGGGGGATGGGTGGGGTAAGAGGGGAAGGACGTTGTGATTTTCAAAGCTGGCAAAAAACAATAACAGGTTGCCCACTCTTAAAGTTGGACCCAAAATGTACAAAATCCTATCAACTTAAAGGTAGTCCATATTAATCTTATACAACACTGATCAATTTGGCACTATCTGGTTTTGCCTTCTTACTGGCAGCTCATGTGTTTCATGGTCAGTATAAGAGATATATGCCATAATGGATCCAAAACAAATTAAATGGAAATTAAGTACAGAAATGAATTGAAAGATTTGAAAATATATACTTCAAAATGCAGAAAATTATTCATTATTTGTGTTGCATGTCAGCTACTTTCAAAGTTATGCAGATTGGAAAGAACCAGACCAATATGAAAATTCTGATATTAAAACATTAAATTAATTAAGAATGATTTTGCCATGATCATATTGAATGGCGGTGCAGGCTCGAAGGGCCGAATGGCCTACTCCTGCACCTAATTTCTATGTTTCTATGATTGATCATACCTTAATAGCATCTATAGTGTTTTACCAGCTTATTACTTTATTAGATTCTCAGAGACATAACTGTTGATAACATCTTTTCTGATCAATTGGGCAGACGTTAATTGTCAGCATGATGTCCCTATTAACCCTGATGCATTCTATTGAAATAAATACCTTGACTGGCGTGTACCATTTCCTCTGTTGTGGTGGTTTAAAAGACCGGGATTTATAATGCCGAGAATCCAACATTTCGAACTCTTGATCTGGCATTTTGATGACTGCATTTTTTGGTTTTTCTAGTTTTGCACCTTCTTCTGTCGAGCCCTTACCTCCCCAGCGCACCTGACCATAAAAAACCAAATGTTGATGTAAGTAAGAAATAATAACATTATAAAATCATTCAAGAGAGAAATATCCCAGGAAAGAAAAATTAGAAAATGACAGTCTCCTCAAGAACTGGCATAAATAGATCAGCTTACTCCCAACTTCTATGCTTGTGCATTGAAACGCGTGTCAGAAATGAGTTGAAGCCAAATCCTTGACCATCGGACCTCCGAACCCACTGCTGGATAGCACAGACACCACCAGGGACAGAGCACTGATGGGCTCCCTCGAACTTTGTCCCTTCTTATTTTCATCCACCATGGCTGCCATATGCAAGATGAGCTCATTCATTTGAACAGGTTCACCAACTTAATGTGAGGGTTCACCAAAGGTGAGGCATCGGTATTGCCCTCAAGGACTCAGGTGAGAACCCATCATTAAGAGGCATTAATCACCAGGGCAAAGTGTTTGCACAATGAGGTGGTTAGCATGACCTCTGACTGAATGCAGGAGATGACAAGGAACCTGAATAAATCGACTGGAGGTTGTTTGGGGTCATGCAACCACAACTACCACTTTGGGGTTTATGTATACATCTTTGCAAGGGCAATCCCATCACACAGTGCCTCTTGCGTTCAAGTGCTATGGAGATGGAGGCTACATGATATCCTCCTGCTTCTCATTGTTCAGCTTGATCAGTTGGAGGTCAGCTTTATGGGAGCAGATTGAATCTGATCAGATGCAGTCTTACACTACTGGGGAGCTGCTTGATATCCCCATTAAACAGGCAGATACTACCCATGAACAGACTACAAAATACACAAAGAAAAGTGAAGGTAGTGAGAGTTCACAAAGCTATGATTTGGGAGTCTGTCAGCTGGACCATCTCCAAATTGTAGTACGAGGAATTTTGAAATCTGGTTATTGAATGTCATTATATTCTGCATGTTCATGTACCAATTCCCCTAATTCTGCCTTAATCCTCTGTTTCTCCGACATGCCTATGTGCAGAGGTTTTTGAGTTAAAAGCATTCACTGAAATGACATGCGATGCACTTTTTGGGATCACTTTTATAAAATTCTTATCTGCATTTAAAGAAACCAAGGGTTATGTTAACTAGAGTTGCGACTTGCTTTGACAGGGTTTTTTCAGGGGACCAATCAGTACAAAATATGCTGGTGTGGAGTCAAACAGGTCAATGGTATTCTTAGGGCTCCTGATCTCACGTTCAGATAACATCTCTGCCAATCTTTACCAGGCTCTACCCAGTGCCATTGCATATATCGCCACCTCCAACACTGATCACAGACCGACCCCACCAGTGCCATTGCATATATCGCCACCTCCAACACTGATCACAGACCGACCCCACCAGTGCCATTGCATATATCGCCACCTCCAACACTGATCACAGACCGACCCCACCAGTTGATCAAATGCAAAATCCTTCTATCCACCAATATTCCTTAAAGGGCCTGTCCCACTTTCACAACCTAATTCATGACCTTTTTTACTGGTGGACATTTTTCATCAGGCTATAAAAACGCCCCGACCTACTTGATGTCACGAGTACCTACGACTAGCATCGCGACCTACCTACGACCTCGTGACGACCATGCTGCGAGAATGAGTCAAGGGCAAACTCGGCAGAGCTCGAGAATTAGGTCGTAAAAGTGGGACAGGCCCTTCAGCATAGGAGATCAGAGGGCAAGAGGTCGCAAAGTCTGTTTTCTCATTGGGATGTTTTAATTCTCATAAATTAAAAGGCCAGCAACCTTGTCCATCATCATTCCCACATTATACTTGATTGGGCCAAAATACAAAATAGAATGGGAACATCTCAGGGTTTGATGTGTCCTGAAGAAGGCATCACGACCCAATTTACAAATCGCACAATAAGGCAACAAATACATTATGGATGTACTTAGAGCACAAGTAAGAAAATATTGTTATGAACTTTTTGTTATCTTTCCAATAGTAATATTGTGTTAATGATTCAAACTTTTTCACAGTAAGAAGCATGGTAAGAACCTCCATCCTTTTAATGCCACCAACTCCTCTTCCTCCATAGTATGATGCATCAACTGTTGGCCATTTTTTCCTTGCCATTGCTTCATCATCAGAGTCCTGCAGATAACAAAAGACAGTTGCCAGATGGTGGAAAATAACATTGGATGTTCTGCCAAACACTGGATTAATTTAAGTAAATATCAAACAGTGAGTGTTCTTCGATTTTAAATCTAAGTTGCCATTAGCCTTAGCTATAAACTAAGTACATCCTCATAGCGAAGTAAAACAAAGAAATCCTCTGTTCTGTTTGGAACTTTATAATTCAGGAAAAAAGCTAATACTTGGCATTTAGCATCGCATTGATTCATGTTCTATTCACATCCAAACACAGGGCAACAAATTCTGATAAATCATGCCAAGAGTCATTTAATGGGGACAAATGCTATATTATACTTCTGTCTACTGTATCTCAATGAAATCGGCGCTGAAACACAGACCCCCCCTGTAACTGTGAGGGTTTTTGCTCTTCAGTCCAAAAGCTTTGGAATGACACACAGAGGTACACTTCAGTAGCATAGTGACAAAGATCTTTTGCAAATTCAGAGTTAAAATCTTTGACCCATGTCTTTTAATAATCCAGTTAGCACAAGAAGACGCTATTTTTTAAAAATTTTACTTGAACCTTTACTGTCCCAGCTTTCCTGAAACTAAGGCACGCTAGTTTGTTGTACTTTAGGGATTTAATTATATATTACTAACCAAATTGAAGACCAACAGTAGTTATTATGTTGGCTAAAAGTATATGTGTACTTCTTATGTCAAAAGTATCCTTGTGTAGTAGAGTGCTCAGAATGGAATGTATACATATAAATTCAGGTATCACCAGTTGTCAGTAAAAATAAAAGTTCCATAAAATATAGCATTATAATAGTATAGTATAGTATAGTATAGTATAGTATAGTATAGTATAGTATAGTGTATCTTTATTGTCATTTTCCTGAGTACTCACATACCCAGAGGAAACAAAAAAACGTTGCTCAACCAGTGTTCATTCAGTGTGCAGTAAAAAATAGAAATAAAAATACATATATCGTGAACAAATTAAACACTCTACTCTCTACTAAACATCAACAGGTGTTCCGATCGGCAGCGGCACGGCAGTGGCTCTGCTGCAGTGTGTCCAGGTTGGTGGTTGGTACGCGATACTTTGGCAGGGGGCAAAGTCCGTTTATCAGTCATAGCCTGCGGGAAGAAGCTGAGGAGCATCCTGCTGGTTTTGCAGCTAATGCTCCTGTACCTCTTCCCAGATGGCAGGATGGAGAATATGTGATGCGATGGGTGGTAGGGGTCTTTGATGGTGGAGATGGCTCTGCTGATACATCTCTTCCTGTATATGTCCAGCAGGAAAGGGAGTGGAGCACCAATAATCCTGCTGGCGATCTTCACAATCCTGTCTAGTTGGTGCCGTTTGTACGCCTTGCAGCTCCCGAACCAGGAAGTGATGCCATAGAATCACTGGTGTTAAACAAATTATCAAATAAATAAACTGGAGATTATGTAACTTACATCTTCATAGATTGGTGGAGGTGGTGGCTCTTTAATTACCTATTTAGAAAGAAAGACTATTTACGAAACAAAATACCATTCTTAATGTAGTACATTTGTAAAGCTGAATAACAATTATTTTGTTTGAAAACGTTTATGTCATGTAACATTGTATCCCTATACAGATGAAACATACCTACCTCTCTTTTCAAATGGCAAGCGTTTTCAAATTATAATGTCAAATGTGCTTCATGAAAAATAATACTGAAACAGTTTTCTCATTATTTTAACTATACAAGACGCATGGGCATGGGAAAGCAAATCTGTTCAGTTGAATCACACATAGTATTGTGCCATTTTTAGATAATTAACAGAATGGGTTTCAACTTGTGGGCTCCACTATCTGGATGCCCACTGCGACTGGCACAATAATTTGTTTTACAGTGGCAGCAGTGTATTGCAATCGCCACCAAAAGTCACATCTATAAGGAGGGAGAGTACAATGTCTACCGCTCTGTTATATGCGATATTATGCATTTACCTTCCAGGCTGTATTTTGGAATGGTTACTAATGAGATGTGGTGAATTGTTTCTCCGTGGTAATTATCATCACTCTGAGGAGAACCAAAAAAGACAGTGTATAAAAGACACAAGATGCGGCAGTAACTCAGTGTGCCAGGCCCTTCAGGCCCTTAAGAAGTCTGCAAAAGGGTCCAAACCCAAAACATCACCTATGCATGTTCTCCAGAAATGTGGCATAACCCACTGAGTTACTGCAGCATTTTGTGTCTTCTTTTGTAAACCAGCATCTGCTGTTCCTTGTTTCTGTACTAAGAAAGGGCAGAGTGTGCCTCTGTATGGATCAATTTCCCTAGCTGTGCCAAGGGGGAATATCCAGCATGAGCTGACATCTGTCTTTAAATGCCATTTTTAATATTAGTGTGGTGAGGATCCCATGGAGTCACTAACTGATGTTCGAATAATATAAAAATTGATAGTCATAGAGCTATATAGCATAAAGGTCCTTTGGCCCAACTTGCCCAAACCGATCAACATGTCCCATCTACACTTGTCCAACCTGCCTGTGTTTGGTCCATATCGCTCTAAACCTGTCCTATCCGTGCACCTGTCTAAATATTTCTTAAATGTTGCAATAGTACCTGCCTCAACTACTTCCGCCAGCAGCTTGTTCCATACACCCACCACCCTTTGTGTGCAAAAGTTACCCCTCGGGTTCCTATTAAATCGTTCTCCCCTCACCTTAAACCTAAGTCCTCTGGTTCTCGATTCCCGCACTCTGGACAAGAGACTGTGCATCTACCTGATCTATTCCTCTCATGATTTTGTACACCTGTAAAAGATCACTCCTCATCCTCCTGCACTCCAAGGAATAGAGTCCTAGCCTGCACAATCTCTCCTGATAGTTCAGGTCCTCAAGCCCTTGTAAATCTTCTCTGCACGTTTCCATCTTGACAACATCTTTCCTATAACATGGTGCCCAGAACTGAACACAATACTCTAAATGTGGCCTCACCAACATCTTACATAACTGCAACATGACCTCCCAACCTCCATACTCAATACTCTGGCTGATGAAGGCCAATGTGCCAAAAACCTTATTGACCACCCTACCTACCTGTGATGCCACTTTCAACAAACTATATACCTGCACTCCTAGACCTCTCTGCTCTACAACACTCCCAGAGCCATACCATTCACTGTGTAGATCTTGGCCATGTTAGTCTTCCCAAAATGCAACACCTCACATTCCTTTAACTTCTCCTCAGCCTAACTGCCCAGCCCATCAAGAACCATCTTCACTTTCTACAATACTACCCACTTTTGTGTCATCTGCAAACTTGCTAATCATGCCATGTACATTCTCATCCAAATCATTAATATAGATGAAAAACGGCATTGGGCCCAGCACCGAACACTGAAGCACACCACTAGTCACAGGCATCTAGTGTGAAAAGCAACCTGCCCCCATCCCTTTCTGCTTCCTTCCATGAAGCCATTTTTTTTATCCATTGAGGTATCTCACCTTGGATCCCATGGGATCTAACCTTCCAGAGCAGCCTACCACGCAGAACCTTGTCGAATGCCTTGTCAATGCAATATTTATGGAAGAAACATCTATCCATCTATTAATATATAAAACTCTCGTGCCATCCGACTGGCTGCCTTTCTGCCTTTTGATTCGTTGACGGCTGCTCCTTCCTATCAGCTTCCAACACACTTCGAAACAAAGTTGCAAGACAGGGGCACTCTGAATTTTTCACTGCTGCAGCAGGCAGGGGAGGTGCAATTGGAATGTTTTTTAAATCCACTGCTGAGGGAGGCAGGGGAGTGCTGGAATCTTACATTTGGGGACGGCTTCAGTTCCGTTGGAGGAGACGGGTGCATGGTGGAATATTGGGTTGGGGGATCACACCATTGGGGGAGCAGACCCAACGGGTCTGCACTTGGTCTAGTAATATTTAAAAATCAAAACATTAATATGGGATAAATTTCCAATTTTCAGAATAATCTGCAATCATTGTCAAATGTCATTAACAGTATTACTTAAGGATTTAAGAACTGATTGGGAGCTTACCACAGTGCAGCATAATGGCCAAAACCACCACAGCAGGATCAATGCCAACAGAAGGAACAAAACCAATAGTGCAATTAGAAGAATTGTTCCATCAGACTGAAAATGAAAATAAAGGATTTTTTTAAACTTGAGATGTAATGAAGTAAAATATACTATTAATTGCAATGTAACAAAACTTATACAACATTGTGAAATCATTTACAGGACTTAGAGATGCTTGGTGTTCAGAATAAACGGTGAAAATATAGCAATAGGGAATTGCTCCATGGGGCCAGGAAGAGATAAAGAAACTTACTCTATAAAAGGAAGATAATGAGAGAAAATAGTTGAAGATGCCTCAGAGAAGTGCAAATAGTTTTGTAAGGTGAGCAAGGATGTCTTCGAGCTAAAAAGATGAAAGAAAACAAAGGCAGAAATAAGATTGAGAAAAATACCTCACTTTAAACTAATGACAGAAGAGATAAGTAGTATAGTTTTTAAACAAAGTTCCTGAGATGCTAGAAACCTGAAATTTAGAATAAAAAACTGAAAAACAATAACCAGAAAATGCCAGTAATATTTCACAGATCAATCAGTATCTGCACTGACTACAATAGATAACTTTTCAGACCAATTTTCCCTTAATTGGATCTGAAATGTTAATTGTTTTTTATCTGAACAGATGCTTGTGTACCTGCTAAGTATCCCTTACATTTTTTGTTTTTTTATTAAAATTAGTTTAATTTTGGGCAGTAACAGAAAGCAGAGGGACGTCACCAATTATATTTCATTGTGCTCATTAGTTTTTCTTTATTCTACCATTATCAATATTCATTTACCTTCTGTTAATATTTTTTATGGGGAATGCAAGAGCTATCAACAATGATCTTATTAGAATAATAAATTATAACATCAGCATTGCTATGAAAAATAATTATTTATACCATTTCTTTGACGCATTATTTCCCCAGACATTAATTTTAAATCTGTCACAAACTACAATTTTTATCCAAAATGGCTTGGACACATTCTTGGACACCCTGAAAATGCCAAGATCTTATGGACTACATGCTTCCCAGAAATAATTTTCAAATCTTACCCCTTTCAAATTATTTCATTGTGCATTGTAACAATTTCTAACTATACTCTTCACCTTTATGTCCCAGTAATCTGCTTTTGTTCATTTAGCAGGTCAGCTGTGTTAGTAGATTAGCTACCTGAAATTGGAGAATTCAATGTCTATACCATTAGGTTGTAAGGTACTCAAGTGGAATATCTGTTTCTCCTGGTTGCTTGTGGCTTCACTCTGGCAATGGCAGGAGCCCAGGATAGTAGTCAGTGTGGGAATGGGAGTTTCAATGATTGGGAGAATGGGAGTTTCAATGATTAGCAACCGGGAGATCTAGCAGGCCTTGATGGACTGAGTTTGGTGAAATGGTTACATAGTCAATTCTTTAGATTAGAAAATAGGTGCAGGAGGAGGCCATTCGGCCCTTCGAGCCAGCACTGCCATTCATTGTGATCATGGCTGATCGTCCCGTATCAACAACCCATGCCTGCCTTCTCCCCATATCCCTTGACTAGCCCCTAGAGCTCTATCTAACTCTCTCTTAAATCCATCCAGTGATAGAAACATAGAAAATAGGTGCAGGAGGTAGAAAATAGGTGCAGGAGGATGTATTGCTGATGTAAAGAAGGCCACATCAGGAACATCCGATTCACACTCATTACGAGTGTCCAAGAGTCAGAGTGATACAGTGTGGAAATAATTTTCTTTTCACTTACACGACCTAATGCATACTTACACAATGTGTACTGGTGATGCTGACAGAACTCGAGATGAATGTTAACCCCTGGTTCATGCTCACTTGCAGGTAAACCACCCTAAAAGACAAACGTCAATAATGATTTCAATCTTTCAATTCACCAGGTAGAAATTCAATTCAATTTGTACTGAACATTGTTCTATCAAATGCAGCATATAAACAGTGCAGTGAAGTGGAAGTTTTGCAATGGAATTTCTGTAACATTACATCTGGTGGGAATGAGGTTCTGTTTATCGAGATTTTCCATGTTCTTCAAAACCTCGCCGGTTTCTGCCTTGTGCCCCAGTTTCTTGTCACAACAAAAAAAAACTGAAAGTAGGTTAATTGGCCACTGTAAGTTACCCCTTAGTTTAGGCAGGTGACAAAAGGAATCATAAAATAATTGATGGCATATGAATAAGAATGAGCTGCAGGGAAATGTTTAAAGGGGGTATGGGACTGATGAGGATTGCTTTGTTAAGAGCCAGTATGGGCCTAATGGGCTGAATGTGTTAGGTTGTTATAGTAAGTAAGAAACTATTTTCAGCATGCTGACTGGGCAACTCTGGGTGGTATGGAAACAATGCATTTCCACTGCTGCAGTCTCTCATTCAGGCAATACAACAGATGAGGAGGTCGCATATTCTATTTTAAGAATCTCAAGACTATTATTTGAAATTCTTTAACTGTAAACATATAAGATTCTCCATTACCACAGAAAACTATACCATTTATTCCCATTACTAGAGATTCAGTAAAGGAAACATTAAAATGACTTGGGTTAATATCCAGTCTCAACAAACACACCTACAGGAAACCACAATTCTACTCTGTCCAGAATTTTCAGTTAAGCACTAATTTAGATATCTGGTTAAGCAGAAACTGTGCATAAAGCTGAGTTCATCTCATTTTTTTACTGTCTTCACTGTGATATTTTGTTTCTTGCCAGCAATTTTTTCATAAATCAATTTTGGATTAATACTGTCACGTGGAACTGCATCTGGTTTTGATCACTTGAACATGTTCATGAATGAATTTTACAGCTTTAGCAGACAGTACATTGGCCAAAACATTAACTACTGTTTAAGAATCAATCTGAAACATCAGCATCAACATTTATCCTAAAGAGTCTCTGCCACTAAACCCGCCCATTATTCTTTTCTCACAACCTTGCATTCTATTTTTATCAATTTATTTTATGCTCTTCCATTTAAGGCCACTGTGAAGCTCGCCTCGTGTTACCTATGCTGAACATATTTCTCCAGCAAATTTCCATATAAAAACACTTCTCCTAACTTATTTTATAATCCACTTGACGACATTTTAAAAGTGCTGCTCTTTCATTACTGATTCCTACGGGAATGTTTTTTCACCATTCATCCTATTAATATCCTGTTAAAATCTTTCATAATTATCTTTATATGTAATATTCTTTAGTCTGGTAGAAGTAACTACAATTTTAAATCTCATTATTTCTTGCCCTATTAAACAGTGTATTCTTCACAGTTTCAATGCCTTTTCAACAATGACTCAAAACTCACTTTATGTAGCCTTGCTGGTTTACTTAATCATTAAGCAATCTAAATATTACATCACCTATCTGCATTCACAGTTTATAGACTTCTATGTTTTCTTGTACTTATCATCTGATCGGAGTTTGTTCTTCCATTCCTGGCGTTATTCAGTAGTATTTAATTTATTGCATCTGCCTGTATATTTTATTAACATTTCAAAATATTGGAGATTATTTTTATAATTGTCTTCTTTGCTTGTCAACCATTTTTTTTTTTAGGTATATTTCAAAATATCTTCCTTTTCAATTCCAAATCATCAATATATCTTTCAAATTAACTCAGTAACTATTGTATGCCTGATAACTCAATTCATCATAACCTCATTTCTTGTTATCAAACAGTTTTCCATTAATACAGCACATTTTGTCAAATTATGTAACTGAAACACCATCTTCTTTCTGAAATTTGTAAAAAATAAAGTAAATATTTATTAACAAAGTAGAATTTAACACTGGCCGGAGTGGAAAAAAATGATGTGTTCTCCTATCTTGAGAAAGATTATTGTGTAAATGGCCTATCCTGTATACTCAATACCATTCTCAAAACTTTTATCCTCCAGGCATATAATCCTTCTTTAGCTCATCCCTCCTTAATTATTGTTTTATATTTCTATAATCTTCGCCATTTTCCTCCTCAGAAGGGACAGACACCCAATGTCTAACAGTTGCAGTGGAAGACCAAACAGCTACAGTACAAATGTTGATTGCTTATTACTACAGTAGACACTAATGTGTAAAGAACTGGTATGAACCCAATGGGTTTAATGGTCCCTTGAGTTATTTTCAATCAATACTGATGAGGATAATCAATGTATATGATTAGTCTGACCAGGATTGCTGAACAGGAATCGTTGTATTATTCTTATAACTCGGAATTCCGAAAACCGAAAAGCTCCGAAAACAGAACACATGCATGTAAGTATATTTTCATGTGTTTAGCTTAGTTTAGCTTAGTTTATGTTTAAAGTTTTACTTAATGTTTTATCTTTTTTTTTAATTATTTATTCGGGGATTCAAGAATCCCCGAGCTAGGCCACCTAAGGCCATGTAGCCCCGCTAGGGTGACAAGAGAGCGCTACCTCCCTCACCAAGTAACTGCCGGAATCGAGGCGCAAACTCGCGACCTTGCGGCTACGAGCCGAGCACTCTACCACTGAGCCACCCGGTTAAAATCTACGCAAAAAAATCTTCCATTCCGAAATCCGAAAAATTCCGAAATCCGATAAGTGTCTGGTCCCAAGGTTTTCGGATAAGAGATTGTGAACCTATAGTAAGAATTACATTTAATTGAAAGCATTTCACATGATACAAAAATCATAGTGCATTACTCACATTCCAACTTCATCTATCACCGGAGCAGGGCAGAGTAAATAATTATCCTCCACAACAAGAGGTTTCTCAGCTAAAAATTATAAATATTTGTTAGTGATGGACGTGTCAAAAAGCAATCAAAATGTACTCAGAATAATATAGCATGTTGCGGTGTAAATTTTTTATTCAATGTGAATAATCTTGTGATATTCTACTGAGTTAAAGGCAGGAGTTACTATTGTTCCATCAATAAAATATTTTGGGTTGTGTGCACAAAGAAAAATCAAGTTATCTTCACCATTCATTAGTTTAGGAATGTTAGTGTCATAGAAATGTTGCTAATACTATTACTGGTTATAGGGCTATCACTAAAGATCATTTCTGTTCTGGTCGTGGTTCTGCATGTGACATGATACACAGCTAGAGTGCCCTTCCACCTCAGTAAAAAATCCTTGTCATTGGACTTCAAACCAGAAGTAATACAACCCAAAATTTAGCAGAATGAAACTTATCCTCCCTTAATCTTGTCCAGTGTTGATTTTTCCTTGAAGAATGTCATATTCTGTGTGACAGCATTTCATATATTCCTCATCGACCAGTTAGTTCCTCTGAGGATTTGGAGGCTCTTCACATCATGTCTTTGCCTTCCACTCACCTCAGTTTATGGTAATTCACTGAATTGTTGCACTAAATCAGCAGTGAAAGGAAAGAGCACTTCCCATTCATTAATTATTCAGATTCAATTTTAATTGTCATTGGTGTACAGTACAGAGACAACGAAATGCATTTAGCATCTCCCCATAGCAAACCCCCTCACCGAGGTACCAGCCCGGAAAAAGCTTTCCTCGACCTTGTCGGCAACGGAGAGACCTGTCGCCCATGTAATCAGTCCATTAAGTCCTTGGCGATGCTGAGCGCCCTCCGCAGACAGCGCTTGCTTTGAAACTCTGCGTGGAACCGGTGATTTGGGCAATTTTCACCACCCCGCGGTCCAGAGCAATACCCTCAGTTGGTAAATGCCTATGGTGCACAACCCTGAGGAGACAGATGGAGTCTCCTCGAAGGCATGAGCCTTCTTGTAGTACAGATGGGCAAGAACGCCATCACCCTGAAAGGTTTCGTCCAATGTGGATTGCTCCTGGAAAGTTTACCACAGCTTGGGTTAAGGGCCAAGTTGTGGAACTGCATGCTGGACCTCCTCCCTGTAGGCCAGCTCACTGATCAACACCTTTTGAGCTGCTTTTATTGTGAGAAGTTCAGCATCTCAAAATGGTGGTTCACCACAATCTTCAGTACCATGTACAGGTGTGCAGTCATAGGTGAAGAGGGAGTAGAGGAGGGGGCTCAGCACACAGCCCTGAAAAGGACAATCACAGATAGTCTGCCCAGTATGTTCAAGGGGTCGATCCAGGTTACCGAGTTTGGTGAAAAATGGAATAATGGTGTTGAAAGCTGTATTTGAACAGCATTCTTACAAAGTGTCTCTGTTGTCAAGGTGGGAGAGGGCGGAGTGAAGTGCCGTTGAGATGGCATCCTCCGTACTCCTGTTCTTGCGGTAGGCAAACTGATAGGGATCCAGTGTGGGGGGTAGGCAGCTTTTGAGGTGTGCCAGACCAGCCTCTCGAAGCACTTGGTGATGATGGGGGTCAGTGCAACTGGGCGGAAGTCGTTGAGGCTTGCCGCAGTGGAGTGTTTTGGCACTGGCAAGATGGAGGTGATTTAAGGCAAGTGGGGTCTGCTTGGGCAAGTGAAGAAGATGTCAGTCCAGACGTCTGTCAGCTGCGCAGCACAGGCACTGACACGCGCCCGGGGATGCCGTCAGGGGCAAAAAGTCCTACTCAGTGCCACGTACACGTCGTAGGGGGTGATATATGGTGATCGGCAGGTAGCACAGCCTTGATGGCTGTCTCTAGATTGTCCCTCGAAAAGAAGTGATTCAGCTCCTCAAGGAAGGAGGTGTCGCTGGATGTGGGGGTGATGTTGGAGGGTCTGTAGTCCGTGATGGCCTGGATGCCTTGCCACATGCGTCGGGGGGTCGGAGTTGTTGTTGAAGTGCTCCTCAATCCTGAGCTTATGGCAGTGCTTGGCCTTCCTGATGCCCCTCTCAGGTTAGCTCACTGTAGAGCATCGCCACTGAAAGCGGTGTCCCGTGCTTTCAGCAGTAGCCACCTCGCTGTTTATGGCCTGATTCGGGTATATGGTAACTGTTTTCACTGAGAGTTTATAAAGTCCAGAACAGAGGATGTATAGGAATCAATGTCCGTGTGAGAGTCAAGCTACGCCTCAGTCAGTGTTTCCAAAACAGCTGAAGTGTGAAGTCCGCTTCCTCTGACCAGACTTTAACTGTCCTTACAGTTGGTTTAACCCGTCTGATGAGTGGGGAGTACTTAGGGAGCAGGAACAATGAGACGTGATCAGACTGACCAAGGTGGGGGAGGGGGATGGCTTTGTAAGCTTCAGCCATATTGGTGTAGACTTTGTCCAGTGTCTTGTCTACTCTAGTGGGGAAGGATACATGTTGGTGGAATTCTCAGTTTGAAATTATTCTTTGATTAATCAGTGGCAGTCGGGTTGTCAATCAAAGGATGCAGGTTTAAGGTAATTGACAAGATATGTACAGCGGATGCAAGGTGATATTTGTCCTGCAATCTTGTGGTAATCTATATTGCATTTACTAAAATGATAGTATTTGCAGATTCAAAAATAATTTTCAAATGAGATTAGATTAATACTTTAGTGAAAAAATGTACACACTCACTATAGGAGCACACCTGGGAAAATGAACAACTTATTAAGTCGACTGATTAAAGTACCATTGACCATTGATGTGAGAGAATGAATGCCCTTTTTTCCACTGATATGACCATTTTTCTTATTTTACAACTTCAAACAATATAACATTTCAGTAATTTGTTATTCTTGCTTATAGACCCCAAACCCAAACTACCGGCAAACATGCTTAAGTTTCAAATACAGATTCAATTGTTATGGCTGAAGAAATCTGAGCTTTGATGTTGAATCCTCTACACATAGTAATATAAAATCTGATACATTTACAGCAAATATGTGAAAAATAGATTGTCAAAAATGAGCATTTTCTGACAGCTTTCATTTTCCTTGTTCATTCATGTTCTGCTCACTGAAAAGCAAGGAAAGGTTCATCCAACCAGTATTTCCATTTGTTACGTGAATACAACTCTTACGCTTGAGTAGTTGAAAGGAAGTCCCTTGAGAAATATTCCTCCTATCCTCAAATGACCTTGCCAAGACTAGCAAACTTAGCTTCTGAACGATTCCTTCGTGGAAAAGTTGGACAAAGCTGGGTTTTGAATGGAGGCTCTCAAACGGGGTGAATCAATATTTTGGTGATATAGTCTGAGATCATTCTGTGATCAAATCAATAATCTTCAGAATGACATGGAGTTTGCTGAATCGAGAATGAAAGTAGAAAAATAATAATTGTCCATTATGGCAGATATTGAAAATACTGTTTAGATATGCTTAAAATTGGAACAATCCTTAGTAAACTGGAATTTTAAAATATATTTTAAAAACATTAATGCATCCTAAATGTCCATTTATAAATTACATGGTTGTGGCAGGGGAAAGTTTTGTTTTATTTAAATGTAAAAGCAATCATGATCATGAATATTAATTTAAATCTTATTTTAGATCTATGTGTTTAATTATGTTTGGTTATCCAATTATAAATTAGGTATTAAGAAATATATCTTTGTGAAATCGGAAATGTCAATTGCTGCTCACTGCCCGATTACAAAACATATTTGCCATCCTGCCTGAATAGATCAAAGCAAGATGACTTGGTCCTAATTTTAGCAATAATCATGTGTGAATCATCAGACTAAATACAATAGAGTTATTGTTTAAGAAATCTCAAGACTGAAAATGGTAGGTTATAAATTTAGAACTGTACTCACTTATCACCTCTGTGTCATTTATCTTGAAGCTGCAAAGAACTTGATCAATGCTCCGTGCATGGGAAAATCCATTGCCTCGTACCACAACCTGATACGATTCTGCGACGATAGCAAAATAACATGAATATTACAACTGCCTATCAACACTGAAACAAAAATGAATTAAATATTTTAAATGCAGATATTTGTATTGAGACTTGTTTGACAATTGCATGACATGTGAAGATTCATTGGAGTCATCAATAAAACACAAACCCAAGCTTGAACACACCATGTATTAATAGATTCTCTACCGATATCTAGTGAATGCAGCTGAGAATTCAATGCGTTCCTAACATCGCCTAATGGAACTTCTTTGTGTTTCTTTATGTTGTGTCAACACAATTTGAATTTATGCACCATTCCCAAAAGAACTCAGACTGAATGTTTCAAGCAAGGATGTTAATGCGACCAATTCAATTTTTCCCACATACTCAGCATGCTTGTATTTCTTCTTGTTATCAGCAGATAACTTTTTAATATGAGCTTGTCATGGCACATTCAACAATCTTTGATTTCAGCACTGCATTCATTTCAGAAGTTGTGTTATTTATTTGAAACATAAATCAAGTACATATTTTAACTGATTTAATTAAGTGTCAATACTTTTGGAGTTTATATATTCAATTTATGTTTCTTAAAATTTGGCCGACCATAGCTGTTCATCAGTGTAGATCGAATTTAGTTAAATATGCCTGGAAAAGGGAATTACATGAGAAAGTAAAATAAAGTTTGGAAGTTCTGCAGATTTTTTCTTGATTTAGGTTTCCAAATACCTTATATCCAATTAGGTTATTTAATGAGCAATCAAGTTGCAACAAAGAAAATTCCAAACGTGAAGTTAGATTCTACAAATCCCACGTGCAAGATCAAATTATCTTTTTTGATAATATTAAGCATTATTGCCCAAGACAGGGAACAACTCCCTAGTTCATCAAATTAGTGCCAAGAGACCATTAGAAATACCTGGGGTGTTATAGGGAGATTAATTTAATATTTTCTCTAAAATACTGCATCACAAATAATGCAGGGCTCCATCAGTATCCCACCAAAGTGATATAATAATTTGACTCAAAGGTGAGAATACTATTGCTGGTTGAGATGATTTAAACTAGGGTATCTATTTTCCCTTGAACAAAAGCAGTGTATAGATGTAATAAATCCTACCAATAAAATACATTGAATTAGTCATAACAACATGTTTAAAGAAGCCAAACTTGTTGTAAAAGCCCGAGTATGGTCTGTCACTTCAGTTTATTATTTATATGGATCATGTTGTCTATCAAAAAAAGACACAAAGCATATTGTGCAGCTTACTTCATACCGTGATTCAACATGTCAATATGTCGAAAGGAGTTTTAGCTATCTTCTCATTAAAAAGCAAAGATGACCTAAAGTGGATGTGGGCCTTTACTGACTGGGACAGGAGAATAAGGATACGAAAAAGCAAGTAAACAAATACTGAAGATAGACACAAATGCTGGAGTCACTCAGCGGGACAGGCAGCATCTCTGGAGAGAAGGTATGGGTGACATTTCGGGTCAAAACCTTACTTCAGACTTCCGAACAAAGTGTTTGCACACAATTACAGTGTGCCTGTCTTCCTGAAAAAGGACACCAAAAACGTCCCAATATGTGATGGGAACTATAGGTGAGAATAAAGAATATAAAATAAATTACAATTGAGAAAAAAAAACAAGTAATGGCGAAATTAATGGAATTTAAAGGTAATAAAACCCCAGAATTGATGACTAAAGATTCCTAATATTTCAGATGAGGGGGGGGTTATTGAAAAGGTGGAAGCTCCATTTGTAATGTTCAAAAATACAACAAATTTCAGGATTTTTAACAGATTGGAAGGGGACAAATGTAACAATCTAAAAAAGATTACTTGGAGAAAATAGGAACTTTAGACCATCTAACCTAAAGGAGCTGTCTCACTTGGGTGACCTAATTGGAGAGTTTAGAAGAGTTTAGGAGAGTTTGAAAAAATGTCATGTTGAAGACCTCCTTCGACTATGTAGAAGACCTCCTACAACTACATTGAAGACCGGCTTCGACTAGCTATGACTAACTTCGGGAAAATTGGACGAGCAGTGGAGAGTGAAGATGACCTCCTTCGATCTCCTTCAACCTCCCTTCGATTCTGATGAAGCCTACCTTCAATTACCTACGACTAACATGCCGACCTACTACAACCTACCAGTAAAAAAAGTATCGATTTATTACCATGGTGACGTTTTTTTTACTCGTGGGCATTTTTCAACATGTTGAAAAATACGCCGCGACCTAGCTGAGGCCTCGAGTACGCGGGGACTACTCTCGAGCATGAAGGAGAGTACAAAGACCTCGTGTCGACCATGCTGCGAGTGTGAGTCGAGGGCAAACTCGCCAGAACTCGTGGAATAGGTCGCCCAAGTGGGACAGCCCCTTAAAACAAGTAGTAGGGAAAATATTGGGTGAATCAGGTTCATCAGTCTGAAGAAGGGTCTCGACCCAAAACGTCACCCATTCCTTCTCTCCAGAGATGCTGCCTGTCCCGCTGAGTTACTCCAGCATTTAGTGCCTATCTTCGGGAAACTATAGGGATCAGATATGAAGGATCAAGTAACAAGGGACTTGGAAAATACCAACAGGATTGGATAGAGCTTAAAAGGATTTGTGAAAGGGATCACTCATTATGATCACTCATTCCTATCCTAGGAAAATAAGTCCAAATGATCCAGATGATGTGGTGATCATCAGCAAGATTTTAATATGCGGTGGCAGTGACCACCTGCGGAGTTTGAACAAGGGAGAACAAAGAGGGAAGAGACAGAGACTTTAAGATTTTGCCTTCCAACACAGTGAGGAGGTGTTTGGTGAACTCACTGTGGTGGATGTTAAATTTGTGTTGATTGTGTGTTTTTGTTATTTTTTAATTATATGTATGACTGCAGGGAAACAAAATTTCGTTCAGACCAAAAGGTCTGAATGACAATAAACAAATCTAATCTAATCTAATCTAATATGATGCCATGCAAGAAATTATTTTTTAAAATCACGTGCAGGGTGTTGAGGCAATATACTGCTCTTGACCGATGGCTGGTTAACAGACAGAAAACAGAGAGTAGGAATAAACAGATGAGCTTTGTGTTGGGTGGTTATGACCAGTGGGATCGGTGTTGGGTCCTTAATTGTTCACAATCAACATCATTGGTTTGGATAATAGATTTCTAGATATTAAAAGAAACAGAGGATGAGGGGTGGGCACTGGAAAGTGATGCAGAGTTAAAAGATTAGTGATCATATTGAATAGTGGGTCAGACACAAAGGCCAAATTATCTCATCTTTCTTCCATTCCCCATGTACTTATTTTCCATCTTGATTGTCAAATCCAATTTCTTATAGGCAGATTTTAACCAATTGGACATCATTCATTTGTAAATCTTCCCCCTTGCTTACTGAATTCAAAGATCAAAGATATATTTTGTACATATTATGTTTTTTTCATTCTACAATTAGTCGTAATGTTAAGGGTAAATATATGAAGATTGACAATTGGAAGCCCGATTTCAGTTCTTTTTCATTAGCTGCTTGGGAGACTATATTGTGTTAAATACTTTCTTTGGTGCCACTTATAGAGTTACTTTAAGTGAGTTACATCCAGTAGGCCACTTGCTTGTGTAGCTTTAAATTATATTTTTGTGTCCAAGTACCAACACAGTTTTATTTCATTACAAAAAATGATTACTTTAAAAATTGAGCTTGCTATAATGTTTCACGTTTTATAGTATTAACCTTAATATTTCTCACGATGGACCAATTGAAACAGTTTTAGTCCATAATTAAAACTGTGTTATCTTACGTTATAAGATGATTACAATTAATAGCAGTAGAATGAAATTCTTATTTACAATATTTAAGAAATATTAATAAATAAGGATGTTAATGTTTATAATGCAAATTTAACAATCTCAGGAAAAAAAATTAAAAAATGGCTGGGACAAGACAAATAAAGCTATGAGTTTAGAAAACTGTGAACTGCCCTCTTGTTAATGTCACAGGGTTTAATCACGTCATTATAGCTTACATCTATTGCTCTTCTGATGTCTCACTTGCCATGTCAGCCGAGGTATAACGCTAAACCTCCATTCTGTCAGCTAGCAAACAGCTCAAATCTTGAATAACAAGTCATTACAATAAAGTATTCCAGTTTAATTTTACATTCATTTCTTCTCTTGTTCAAATTTATAGACCAGCTCGCAAATCAAATTCTTGCTCGTGCCCAGCTGTATGTGATTATTATGAAAGCTGAATGCCGAAATGGCTAATTCTATTTAATTTCAGTTTCTGACTGTGACCGAGTCCTTTTCTTCCTTAGTTACTGTCAGATTGTACATTTGTCGATTTTGACAAGATAGCGAAGGGAAAAAGGTCAACTCTGAAATAATCAGGCAGCGCTGGCAGCGAGATGGTGGGTTGAAGCTGGTGCGCGCTGGCTGTGCTGTCGGCTTTGCTTTTGTTACTCTGATGAGAAGCTGACTGTTTGCATCCACACCTGGTAGTTGACGTGGCCAGTAGGATGCCACATCCAGCAAAACCTTTCAATCATGTCTATGTACCATGAATATAATCAAAGCAATGATGCTGTCAGCTTATATACAATGCACCTCCAACTCCAAATTGATGGCCTGTTTACAGGCTGCACGTCCTGGTCATTTTAAATCAGCCTTATTACCAAGATATCAGCATGTTACTCTATATCAGGAGCTGCAGAATGCAAATGTTGACCATGAATCCATCAGTGTAGAGGCAGGAATCATGAAGTGGCATGTAAGGAAACCAGTGATATCTTCACACATGCCCGTCACAATTCGGGAATGGCAACTTGTATTATATTTCAGCTCTCCTGGTTCACTCTCTGCATTGTCCACATAAATCTTTAGCAAAGCAGAATTTTATGAACCCTAACAAAGATTTTACATCAAGCTGTCCAAATATTTAAATATGATTCACAAAAAGGAAAAATAATATTAATTGGACAATCATTTAATCATTGTTTCGATGATTTTTGTTATAGCTTTCAATATATATGTCCAATCAATTTTATAACCAAATATAGAAATTACCAGTGAATGTTTAATGTGAGTGGATTGATTCATGTCCATTTCATAATCTTGAAATTGTTAGAATAAGCAATATATATATTCCACAAACATGGAAAATATGTACTGGCAACTGCTAATAGTTTTATGGAAACAACACATTTTCCTGCAGTGACTGAAATTATTTGAGTGAATGGAGTCTTAAATGTTAATGATTATACCGTCATTTTAACCAAAGCAAACAGTTGGAATGCTAATCAATAAATGAGGAGAAACAGGGTGGAGACTTAAAACCATTGTTTTTCTCAATATTGTCAATTTCCATACTCAATGGGTTGGGTCAAAATTAGCCCTAAATAGTTATCACCGTTATTTATTTATTGACATCATTTAGAAGATGTACATAAACTAAATTTTGTCGATACATAATTTGCATTTATATAAATATTTATTGTAAGATTTAAGTTACCAAAAATATAATGATAATTTTTTTTAAATGCAGATAAGCAATTCCTGTTTTATTTTTTATCCAATTATTCTTAATTAGGCAATTTAAATGGACATTAAGGATTATTTTCAGACAATTATTGATGAAGCTTTTTCTCTGATGATAAAAGGGAATAAATATCTGCTCAGCACTAGATAGAAGGGAAATAAACAGGAATATAATAAATTGCTGGTTTCATGCTATGGAAAGCTTTTGGTCAGAAAAGTCTCGACCCAAAACGTCTCCAGAGATGCTGTCTGACCCACTGAGTTATTCCATCTTTTTGTGTTTATCTTCTATATGAATTTTTAATTACTTACTTTGGAGGGAGAAAGGGAAATATTTCAGGACTCACATGAGTTAGGTGGAATACATGTTAAAATTTACGTTGTTCAATTTCATAAAACAAATGATCATCATTTGGTGACCACATGATTTACTATCAACCATTTAATGCCCCAAATAAACCTCAGATTGGGGAAACTAAACAATGGGATTGATAGTTTAAATCAGCTTTGTGGGGATCATATTTTATGTCATAACACTTTGACCTTTGTGACTAACAACTCAGGCAATAGCCAAGGTAAAAAAAATCCTCCAACATAAATTTTAGTACACATTAGTTTGACTGCTGTGCATGTGTATTTAAGGTTTGCCTTGCTGTCAATTGAATGATAAACTACAAACTAAAACTTATGTTAGCACGAAGTAAACCATACTGAAATATTTACAGGAACCAACTGAAAAACAGCTGGTAACACGTACACTACTTTAATAAAATTATTGCCTGTGAACAGATCAGTCGAACCCCATTTTATGTTTTTTTCCCACATAGTTAAGTCTATATCTCTTACTTGCTTATAGTTTTTTTTAATATTAGTGATATGATGATCATAAAAGCAATCTGATAACCCTTTGAAAAGTCAGGTAACCCTGAGGTTGCTACTCAAAGCTTATTAGGAAATATTGTAGTTTTTCAGAGGCTAAGAACATAAACCTGGTTGCAAACAAGGTATGTAGCAAAGGTTGAATTCTTTATCCATCCAAACACTATTTGTGCCTTGAGATGAAAGATCACATACTTGCTATTATTAAATATTTAATCTTGATAGACACATTTCATAAATTCTAGTAGCAGAATTAGGCCATTCGGCCTATCAAGTCGACTCCACCATTCAACCATAGCTGATCTATCTTACTCTCTCAACCCAATTTTCACCTGCCTTTGCCCCCTAAACCCACATCCCTCATTCCACATGCCCCGCAATCCACAGTTGTGCGTTTCATGCAATTTGTTGCATGTTTCAAACACAAGTCAACTTATGTGTTTCGTGTTTTACATTTAGAACTGAAAGCTTAGAAGGATAAACAAGTAGCTAAAATGATCAGGAACTGTGTGTTGAACAGTTACCAGTAAGCATGTTTGGGATTGATCCAAAGATAAAAGTGTTGGAACAGTTTCTTGACAAAGCAGTTAAGAACTCAGTTTTAAAGTGTCATCATATGAATGACGCAAAGCCTGTTAACAGATTTGACAGTAAAATCAACATTTTTGAATTACCTCAATGTTTTTTTAATCAAATCATTTACTGATGCTTTGACTTTTATCAGAAATTAATACCTACCTCCTGCACAGACACTTGATGGTTCAACTGCTAGAATTTCAATGCAAGATTTCTTAAGAATCTGTTAAGACAGTAAGTATGAAAACATTTTGGTGCTTTTTTGTGATTTGAACAACAGAGAGATTAAAAAAAAGCATTCATTTTTTCCGAGTAAACTGAAGAAAAATATTTTCTTTATCAATTTCATCAGCACCACTGTAGAAAAAGCCACCATGCTTTAGACCTACCGAATCAATAATGCTTCCTAATGCTTGAAATCCACCCGTTACTGGGAACACATGATTGATGCTGTCAGCAATTCTGGCTAACTAGAAAAGAAAGTCTTTGGTTAGATAATAATTAAATTGAGGCACCCTGCCGGTTCTTTTCCCATTATTCAATGGAGTTTACAATGAACACTTGAAACAAAACATACAAATAATATGCATGGATTTTTAAGCTACATCGCTGCCAAAAGTCCAATCAAAATATGTTGCAAGTAGGATATCATGATATGTCATTTCTTGGCCCGTTGGCGCTGCACTGATAAGAGTACTACCAATACTTACTAGAGTTCATTAGCACATCATCATGCCCTTCAAACCATCTACAAAGATGTTTTTTTTTTTAATTTATACTTGTTTTTTTGTAGCATCCAGAAAATTTGAATGATTCAATGCTAATTTCTGTTTTTTGTATAACTACCAATGTGGAAAAGAATACACAAACTTTGCAGCATCATTCCTGCAAAATAGAAATTATCTCTTTGGTTGCTTGTCTTTTTGCAATATTTTCAGTGATTGCTCGAAGTACACGTTAACTCTCTCAATGCATTCACTGAGAAAAGTTAACTGCGTCAATAATCCTGTATTAAGTCTTAAATTATGAAGGTCGCTAAAACAGGAACATAGTGGCTAAAGGGCCTGTCCCACGAGCATGCGACTCCCTGTGGCAAGCACGACCTAAAGGGCCGGTCCCACCAGCATGCTCCTGCATGCGGCAAGCGCGACCTAAAGGGCCTGTCCCACCAGCATGCTCCTGCATGCGGCAAGCACGACCTAACGTGGTCTCCTCGCGGGGCTGGTCCCACTTTGATCTCCGGAGCCGTATGCAGTTGTGCGGAGCTGAAACTGACCGGGTTCAAAAATTCCGCACGGCAACGGCCTGCTGGCCCGCAGCCGCCTCGACGGCGTACGCATCGCCTCGACGCCGTACGCCCGTCGGACTTCGCTCGGACTTCACGTCACTCACTCGACCTCCGTGCGTACGGCGTCGAGGCAGCTGTGGGCTTTAGGTCGTGCTTGCCGCATGGAGTCGCATGCCCGTGGGACAGGCCCTTAAAGCACAATAGAGGGATAGAGTAGAGAAAACACTGCCCATCCCAACGTGGTCCTTGCCATGGGTGTGCCGTTAGTGATCTTTGAAAAGCGTGATGTGAATTTGATTTTGGATAAATACATTTCAAAACAATGTACATTGTACCTGAGTTTCATTGAAATCTTTCACACCAACGCAATAAATTGTAGCTCCATAACCTCTCGCTCTTTCAGCCTATGCAAAAAGATATTTGTTAAATTTTGCTGGTGCTAGAGATAAACTAAGACTTTCTTTGTTTAATAGCTATGAGTACTTACTTCAGCTTGTGTGCGGTCATACACGTTGTCAATTAATTCCCCATCTGTCAATGCAATGATGACACTAGCAGCTCGAAGTCCTGTGATTGTAGATTCAAAATTAATATTTATTTCTAATATACACTTTTTTAATGGCAGGTAATAACTCACCTTCCTCTGTTCCCGCCATCCTTGCAACTCAAAATCCCCAAAACAATTTCAGACTTTTAGAGATACAGTGCAGAGACACCTTCGGCCCACCAAGACTGTGCTGACCAGCGATCACCCCGTCCACTAACACTGTCCTACACACTAGGGACAATTTACGATTTTACCGAAGCCAATTAACCTTCAAACCTGGATGTCTTTGGAGTGTGGGAGGAAACTGAGAAAACGACGGGGTCACAGGGCAAACGTACAATCTCCATACGGACAGCACCTGTAGTCAGCAACAAACCCAAGTCTCTGGCATTGTCAGGCAGCTCCTCTATCGCTAAGTCACTGTGCCGCCCTACAGTTTAGACCAACTAAGTTAAGGAAAATTAACATGAATAATTCGAACAGATTTTCTGTATGCTTTTCAGAAATTGTAATTGAAAATTAATCTTACCATTGGGAAGATTACTTTGTCAACTTTGATAAAGTAAAATACTTTCTTAGTAATCTAATTACTGAACTAATATGAATTTACTTGGAAAGTGACTAGTATGTGTACAAAATAGAGTGAACTGAAGATCATAAAGGAATATTTGAAGGAGTTTAAATTGGGAGCATCTCTTAGTATATATTTCATCGGTTCATCTCCTCTGTTGCAAAGTCAGACTTTACTTACTACTGTTAATACTTTGTGTGAGGCTATCCATATAGGGAATGACTTTCTGCACTCATCACCAGCCCAAAGCTACCAAAAACACTATGACCCACATACAAGATGTGGGTCAACATTATTACCAGTCGCAAAGGTCCTATCTCTCCAGTTCTATGTCTGATGATCCCCCCATCAGACTGTTTTATTATTCATCTCTCAAAAATGATATTTCGGTATTGATGCCGTCCTAATCATCAAAGATCTTTAAAATGTTAACTCTGAGACCTTTATTATATTCATGAAGCACTTTGATGGCAGAAAAGTTTCTGATATCCCTTCTATATATTAAAATAGAATAATTTCCGGTGCTGGTTTTCTTAGTCTCCAGTTGTGTTAATGTGCAGTGGCAGCACCGTGTATAAAAGTCAACGCGCATTAAAATCAAATTTCCCGCTCTCTGGGGAGCTGCAGTGACTTATGGGGGATATTACAAGAAGCATAAAATGTGATTTTAATATGTACTGACTTTTTCGTGCGCTGCCACTGTTGCGCACTAAAGTGATCGTGTAGTGGGAGACTGAGAATTAAATTATTTTAATTAGGACGTACAATGTAAATCGGAATATTTTCTTGAAACAAAGCAAATTCTACGTAAGGTCAATGGTCCCAAGTTGGACAGTATTCAAAAAAACTCCACGTATTCGAAAGAAGACGGCTGCCAAATGGGATTATGAGAAATCCAGCTAGAATTGCCAGACAATCAGAAATTAGATTGAGATTCTTGGTACCACTGTTGTAGTTGTCTGTGTTAGACAATGGGCTCTGATCGGCTGTATTGCATGTGACTACAGTCATTTCTAATACTGTGGTTGCATATTGTGTTGTACGTTGACAAAGAATGTATAGACCTCAACATCCAACTGGTCCAGAACGCAGCCGCCCGACTCATCGCCCACACCAAATCCTGGCATCACATCACTCCAGTCCTCAAACAACTTCGCTGGCTTCCCATCTCCCACCGGATCACCTACAAAATCCTTTTCCTCACCTACAAAGCCCTCCACCATCTGCCCCCCCCCCCCCATATCTCACTGACCTCCTCTACCCCCTACCAACCCTCACGGTCCCTCAGATCCACATCAGCCGGTCTCCTCTCCATCCACAAGTCCAACCTCCGCAGTTTTGGGGACAGATCCTTCTCCAGGGCAGCTCCCAGGCTCTGGAACTCCCTCCCCCAACTGATCCGCAATTCCGTGTCCCTCACCATCTTCCAGTCCCGCCTCAAGACCCATCTCTTCACCTCTGCCTATCCTTAGCCCCACAGCCCCCTTCCTTTTCATCTGTTCATTAATTGCCTCATTTGTGTTTTGAATTGAATTCTGTCTTTACTTTGTGTACTAGTCATGTCTCTACTATTTATTTCATTCCCCTTACATGTTTTTCCTCTACCTGCTAAATTTTTGTAAGATGTCCTTGAGACTCTTGAAAGGCGCCCATGAATAAAATTTATTATTATTATTATCAGGGCATTCGAAGCACAATACAGGAAGTGTAGATATAAATGTTCAGTATTTGCTTGCCCTCCATTGGTTTAACTCCAGCTAATGGAACATATTACTGCCTATTAGGTCAATGAATGCAGGCCCAGTGCCCAGATACAACATTGGCAAGTCTCAATAATACCTCACTACATGTAAAACGAGACCTGATGCCAAACTTCAAGTAATGCCAAAGATTTCTTGCAGTCTACATAGTAAATCTGCACACCTGATCACTTTCCATGTCCTTTGAGATTTACCAACTTTAATTGTATCATTTAGAAAGTCTCAAATAAATCCCATAAACCTGTTGTCAACAAATGGGTGTAGAAAATAGATAATGCATTATCAACAATGTATTTCCATGCCTTCTGGCAACTACAAAATATTGGCAGAGACCTGGGAACTATCTATTTGTCTACTTTATTGGCCATGTCTGATGATCTACCAGGTCAGGGAGAAGAGACAGAGAATGGCATTAATATTAGTGTATGTGTAACGCAAAGTCAGAAAAATACATTTTTGAAAAGTAAAGGCATTGAATAAGATGTGAATGGTAGATGGAGACTGCACCTAACAAGTCCTTAACACGTATAACAAAAGCAGGTTGAAAATATCAGTTAGAAGAGCATCAACAACTTGCATTTATATTGTCCCCTTGAAGTTGTATTAAGGAAATAAAGCCATTTTTTTAGTTACAAATGGTGATCAAAATTTGTTGATGATGGATTTTAAGAATAGGCTGAATGGAGGAAAAAGATTCAGGTAGCTCCTAGTGATGGGCTGAGGAAGAATGAACATGAGGCTTAAGTCAGAATAGGTGGGTGTGAGCGTCAAGATTGAATCAGAGGAAGGTACAAAATTAAGAATCCTATGACGGGATTTAAGCACATCTACGTGGATCAGATATGGTCACAAAGAAAGAAGGTTACTGATTACCTGAGTAGTGTTCATGATAAATCTGTTCAGTTGCCTGTAGTGAAATGAAAGAGAATAACTATAAAATGAAAGTAAACTATTCATCATTAACAATGCGTTCTCATAACAGAAGTGATGGGCTTGTATTAAATGATAAAGAACAGAACTTGATGTATAAATTGTACCTTCCTGAAGCCCTCGTGCATAAATGTATCCCCTCCTGGCAATTCTTGTTTTAGGGTTTGAAGACCTCTGCGGATAGTTTCCCTTTAATTGATACACAATTATTTAGCAACATCTTATATAGACTCTTGAATATAGCAAAATATCACTATATCTTTCGCAGAGGCTTATCAAATAAAATTATATTCAAAGAAACACTACATCAAATCATATGTTAAAATAATTTTAATATACAAAATCATGAGAGGAATAGATCGGGTAGATGCACAGTCTTTTGCCCAGAGTAGGGGAATCGAGGACCAGGGTTAGGTTCAAGGTGACGGGGAAAAGATTTAATAGGAATCCAAGATTTTCACACAAAGGGTGGTGGGTGTATGGAATAAGCTGCCAGAGGAGGAAATTGAGGCTGGGACTATCCCATCGTTTAAGAAACAGTTAGACAGGTACATGTATAGGACAGGTTTGGAGGGATGTGGACCAAGGGCAGGCAAGTGGGACTAGTGTAGCTGGGACATTGTTGGCCGGTGTGGGCGAGTTGGGCCGAAGGGCCTGTTTCCACACTGTATCACTCTATGACTTTATGACTCCATATGTATAATTTCATCCTAAATGAAAATCAAAAAATTGCAGATGTTGCAAAATCTAATTTAAGATCTGAAAATGCTAAAAATACGCAGTAAGTCAACCAGCATATGTGGATAGAGAACCAAAAAAATATGTTTCAGGTCAAAAACTGGTGAAAAAGAGCGAAAATAATTTACATTTTAAGTTGGAAAAATGGTGGGGAAAGAATACACAGATCAAAGCATAGCTCTCTGATAAGACAAGCCCAGGAATGCTATTGCAGTAAGCAGTTGATAGGATATGCAGGGAAGATAGAGCAGGCAAAAAATAAACAAAGCAATATGGTAAAGATGTGAAATGCAGATCAGGGGTGTAGGACATGCCCAGCAGATCAGATAGTATTAGTGACGAGAAGGGATCTGAATTAACGTTACAAATGGATAATACACAACAGAACCAGTTCTGATACAGAAAGAGATAGCAAGTTACCTGAAATCATTGAAATTGATATTGTCCGGAAGGCTACAAAATGCCCTGAGAGAAGGTGCAATGCCATTCCTCCAACCTATGTTTAGCCTTATTAGTACAATAAATGAGGCCACAGACAGATAGGTCGTGGGAGAGTGATGTAGAATTAAAATGACAATCATCTCCTGTCGGTGCTTGCTGCAACACAGCAACCAAACGACTTCACAGACATTTTATCACCAGGGAAACTCTAGTTTGCTCCATCAACACACTGGTTTTGTCCTTGGCATTTCTTTCTCATCTTCTCTGCAGGTTAAAACTGACTTACTTTTTCTTGAGCTCTGAACAAAGGGGCTTCCGCCAGAAATATTAATTCCATTTCTCTTTTCATAGATTCTGTCTGACCTACTAAATGTTTTCAGCATTTTTTACCATTCGACCTAGTTTTTATATTGATATCCAGTCAAAGCAGTTGTTTCGCTAGATATTCCTTTGTATTTTATTTCACAAGATCAGAAACGAAGAGTTTAGTAAAATAAGGTGACTAGTAATTGCGTAATTATGCACAATTTTCCATCTTATCAAATCTATTCTTATTAAGTACTTACATACTCTATTCCAATATTTACCTATCAGCAGTCAGGCTCATCAAGGTTGTACTTTTTGCAGAAAAAACGATAAAAGACATTCGTAGCTGAGGACTGAAAGAAGTTAAATGTAAGTTAAGTTATATATTCAGCTAATATATTTAACAGCAATGATGTTAAAGTGATTTATTGATACCTTAAAAATTTTTCAGCAAGAGCTTCGACAAAAGAATATATTTGTATCCAATGGTTTGTAACACTTCCAGACCTGAGAAAAAATGCAATTAACAATTATTCCCACAAATACTGGAAAGTTTTATACAATTTGAGTAACTGTCCTTTAAGTTCTTAAATCACCTGACTCCTTAAAGTATGTAGTATCTCAGATATGCACAAGTATTGACAGGTGAATGTTGTTAAACTCAACTGAGTTTGGCTCGGTTATCAAAAACGAAATGGGATACATAGGGCTCAGCAAAACCAGCAGCAAAAAAAACAAAGCACATGTTAGCACTGATGAAGTAAATCAATTTCTACCTCAGGATCTGGTCCATATCATTTTACTTGGCTGTACACAACTTGGGTTCAATGTTACATATAATGTTGCTTTTATTCAGACATAGTGTATGGATGCAGCAAATGAGACATGTATTCATAATTGCTGATTAAGTACCAGGATTTTGACAGACAAAATATGGTGATAAATTTCCAAGTCAGGATGGTGTGGAATATTAAAAGGACCTTTTGTGTGGTAAGGTTCACAACTGTTTCCCCCCCCTTATTCTTCTAGACAACAGAAGTCATGGTTTGGATATGCAATTGAAAAAGCATTGGCAAGTTCTTAAGGTGTAGATGGTATTTGTTGTACCACATTATGCTGGTGGTGGAGTAAGTGAATATTGGATCAGTAGACTGGGCGATGTTCAGGGACTCGGCAAGGGACCTGTACAAATATTTGTGATGGTTGTTACTGACTTCATAAGTATATGTGTGGTGAAGTGTTCTGCCACCAAAACCACCCGACTGTTCCCATCCAAGTGTTCCCACCAAACCATCCAAGTGTTCCCCTAGCCTTGGATGAACCAGGAGGTCCACATTCTTCTGAGGAACAGATTTGGGGTATTTAAGTCCGGCAAAGTAGATTCATACACGGAGTCCACGTATAGCTTCATTAAGGCCATTCAAAATATTAAAAGAAAATGTTATTTTAAATTGGAGGATGAGATGGACATTCGGCAGCTGTGGCAGGGCTTGCCACAGCTCAGCTCCCTTATTCACTTGCTCATCTCCTTCAAGGCAAATTCAAGTGGCAGCTCAAGTGTCCATTTACTATTTCAAAACTTTCTCAATTATCAAAAAAAATCATAGAAGCTGTTGCTTTATAGAAAATGCAGACGAAGAATAGCAGCAGATACCAATGAACTGCTTACAAAGTGCCAGGACCACTAACTCACCTGGTACGCTTCATTGCACTACAATGCTGAGATTTATATTCTGCATACTGTATCTTTCCCTTCGCTCTGCCTATTGTACTTGAGTTTGACCTGATTGTAGTTATGTATAGTATTATTCGATCTGATCGGATAACATGCAAAATAAAGCTTTTTCCTGCACTTTGGTACATGTGGGAATAATAATCCAAACATAAACCTTAAAGTCTTCATCCAAACAAAACTAATGAGTTGAATTTCAGAGTAAATTTAGGGTGATAACTTTGACATCAAGCCAGTAATAACAGAATTTTACTTTAAGACCACCTAGTAAAATTGAAATTAATGGGAATTTAGAAAAGCTGTCTATAGTTACACTCATTTAGAACACAAAGGAAGACGGTTGTGGTGTTTGGAGGCCAATCAATTCAACGCCTGCCATCGCTGGAGGAGTTCCTTATGGTAACTAACTTCAATTGCTCTTCACTCCATCACTGGTTAGAAATGGCAATATTAATTGATGATTGCAGAATGGTCAATTCCACTACAGAAATAAGCAAGACCTCTATGACATTGAGGGTTGTACTGATAAATTAGAAATAGCATTTGATCTACTAGGGGGGGGGGGGTCCCAACCTTTTTCATCCTGTTTACCTCTGGCAACTTTAATAGCACATAACAATGTTATCTCACTTATTTACGAACAACAAATGATGAACAGATACCAGAACCAAACACAGTCAGTCAATGAGAAAAAATATGTACAAATCCAGAATCAACAAATTTACCCCCTGGGTAGGTGAAATGTACCCCCTGGGGTAAATTTACGCCAGGTTGGGAACCCTTGATCTACTCAAATGTGGGACAGGATGCAGGCTGTTAATCCTACCAATTCAATCAACGTCCGATGAATGTTCAACAGGTGCTCTAGGGAGAATAAGGTCAAGTACATGCTTCCTGTATTATAACAGTGATTATATTTCACAAGTATTTCATTAACTGCGAGTACTGACACCGGGAACACAATAGATATTAAGAATGTGTGAAATCCTTTGATTAAGGACCGGTAACATTAGCTGTTTCCTTCCATAGATTCTGCCTGACATGTACCATCTGCAGTTTATCGATTTTCACTTACTGTTAAAATCTTTCTTCCTATATAAAGTGGGAAAACACCAATGAGCGAAAACTGCTAAGAGAAACCAATCCTAATATTATCCTAATGAATGAGTTCTCACAATAGCAAAAGCTATTAATTCCAAAAAATCCACATGTAAAATCTATGTATGAACATTTTCTCATAGATCACAAATACACACTACCGATATGAAGAAGGGAATGAACCTCCCCAAGTGCGATGAGCAATATCCTTACTGTAAATACCACCAAATATAGGAAGGATCTGAGGAAGGGTCTCTACCCGAAACGTCGCCTATTTCCTTTGCTCCATAGATGCTGCCTCACCCGCTGAATTTCTCCAGAATTTTTGTCTACCTTCGATTTTCCAGCATCTGCTGTTCATTCTTAACCAAATATAGATTAGTTGCTTGTTGCTCCATTAAGATTTTACAATGCCCAATATAACCAGCCTCACCTGGTCCAGGAACACCACTGGGACCGTCAAATGGGCCCATCAGCGACTGCACTTCCTGAGGAAACTAAATCAGGCCTCACTCCCCACCAACACCCTCAGGACTTTCTACAGGGGTACGGTGGAGTCTGTACTCACGTACTGCATAAATACATGGTACTCCACCTGCAACTGCTCGGACAGGAAGGCTCTGCAGAGGGTAGTGAGGGGAGCAGAGAGGATCATTGGCGTCTCCCTACCCTCGGCACAAGAACTGTTCCAGAGCCGCTGTCTGAAAAAAGCTCAGAGAATTGCTAAGGACAAACTGCACCCCCTCCACATACACCTGGATCTCCTGCCATCAGGCAAGAGATATCGAAGCATCAAAGCCCAGACTGCAAGACTGCTAAACAGCTTCCTACCACAGGCTGTGAGGCTGCTAAACAGTCACTCTGTACTCACAGTCACTTGATTCTGCGGCTGGCACTGGCCACTTCAATAACAGGCACTGGCCACTCAAATCAGTTGCCCCGGACATTTTTATGATTGGTTTATTGTATTTTAACGTTGTGTTTTACCTGCTTTTAACTATTTATTTATACTGTTCCATCAGGGACTGGATTGTTTTTAGTGTTATTATGTGTGAAATGTTTTAAATTTCATGTGCGATGCTCCGCTATTCCCTGGGAAACGTCTTTTCATTTTGCACTGTACAACTGTTGCTTGCAAGATGACTATAAAGGTTGAGATTGATTGATTGATTGATTGATTGAACTTATATAGGGTATTATATAGGGTGGCACAGTCACAAAAAAGAGTTGCTGCCTCACAGCACCAGAGACTTGGATTTGATCCTGACTATGGGCGCTGTCTGTGCAGAGTTTATGTACGTTCTTCCTGTAACCACAGGGGTTTACTCTGGGTGTTCCAGTTTCCACCTACATTCCTAAGATGTGCAGGTGTGTAGGTTAATTGGCTTCTGTAAATTGCCCTTAATGTGTAGTATACAAAAATGGGATTACATAAAAGTGTACACGAGTGTGATCTACGGGTGGTCGATAGTCGGTGTGGACTCAGTTAGTTGTCGGGCCTGTTTCCATGCTGTATCTCTAAACAACTACCAAATCCGCTTGCATACCAGGCCACTGTATTTCAAAATAATTCATCATATGTGAACCACCTGGAGAGATTTCCAAGTAATAAGATGAAGCTGTATGAATGATTCTTTTTCATAACTACTTATTACAAAAGGAAGTGGAAAATAGGTAATGCAATGAGGAAAGGAATGAAGAATCACATGAACAGCTGTGTGGTGCCACACACGATGGTGTTGGAATCTGGAAGAGCATTCTTCCAGACATCTTGAATCTGGAGATACATTAGACTGCACGTGTTGGAATCTGGAGCAGGAAACAAATTGCTGGAGGAATGGTACAAGCCACAACCTTAATTGTTGACCATTCTATTACCTCCACAGATGTTGCTTGATGTGTTGAGTTCCTCCAGCTATTTGTTTTTTTTGATTGAATATGGAGTTATTTCCTACAAGTCCATGGGGAGAACTTAGACCACTGAGTTGTCCGTAGAAGTATAGTTTTGTACATTACAGTATCAGGGAGACTGATGCCTGAGGTTTTGTATAAGAAGGAAACTAGAACTATGAATAGTCCTAGAGATTGAAGACTCAGAGACAGCACAAATGGCTTATAATTTAAACCTTTTGACAGATCTGTGGTCTTGGAGCACTTGGGAGCAAAGGCGAAAAGGCAACAGCGAGAGATGCTGAAATTTACAGCAATCTATGAAATGGTTTTGGGTGACAGTGTTTGCGATGAGATACTGAGTGATTTGAAGATCCAGGAAGAAATCAAAACCAGGGATGAGAGAATGATTGAAATGTCAACATTAATCCATCGTTAGCAAGGAATCCTGAAACGAGGCATGGTAGTTTAGGGAGGGGTGAACCATAAACTGGGAACTAAGGCAGTTTATAGCGATTGGGAAAATAATCAATTGCCCTGAAGATGAAGGGAATTTGCTGAAAGCTTTTTGGAAGAAGGGAAAATGTAACATGCTCATATACACAACTGGAAATGAAGTCCTCCACATGGTCTAAATGCCCAAAGATGCAACAAAAAAACCAATCTTTTACGAGGAGAATTTGAGATGATTGAAATTAATGTTTATAACTGAATACACCCTGGGCTTCAGATGGAAGGGAGGCATTGAGAAAGTTTTGGACAATTTGTAACGTGTGCATAAGATTATGGGCAGTTCCAAGTCTTTTTTTACAGGTATTTTAATCTTTAATGTGTTTATTCTAATCTGATTATTTTCAAAGAAGAGCAAATAATTTACCTAAGATGCTGAATGATTCCTTAAAATCTTTTCAGACTGACTGCATTTTAAGGATTGATAGGATGTTGGCCACACCTGTGTTGCCATCAGGGCTGCACATGTGAACCACAATATATATGTGAAATAAATGATACAGCATGACTGAATACCCAAAGGAATTCCATCCTTCCTTGGTATACGTTGTGCATATGTGTCAAAAACCAAAGCTCAAAGAGAACGTAAATTTTAAATAACTAGAAATAGAAGTTATCATAAATAGAAGGTAGACACAAAATGCTGGAGTAACTCAGCGGCACAAGCAGCATCTCTGGAGAGAAGGAATGGGTGACCTGACCCTAAATTCTCCCCATGGACTTATAGGATTCAAATCTGGAAAAGAACTCCAGATTCAATAGAAAATACAAATAGGTGGAGGAACTCAACGCATCAAGCAACATCTGCGGAGGTAATAGGATGATCAACATTTAAGGTTGCGGCCTTGCATCAGGGTTGATTATTTCTCCAGCAGTTAGTTTCAGTGCTATCGGTCGAGATCCTTCTTCAGACTGAAGAAGGGTCTCGACCCGACTGTCACCCATTACTTCTGTCCAGTGATGCTGCCTTTGTCCCGCTGAGTTACTCCAGCATTTTGTGTCTATCTTCAGTGGAAACTAGTATCTGCAGTTCCTTGCTGTACTGTTATCATATTCTTGATTTATAATGAAAACAGCAAACTGTTCCAAAATTGTGATCAGATATTGGGAATCAATAAATATGATCAAACAGTTTGTGTCAATGCAAGGAGCAAGGCTTGGACTGAGTTTTTTCCAAGCATGGGTTATCTACTTGGGTTAAAATTGTAACAAGAATTGGAACGATAGTTTACAATATACAAGAAAATGTGGTCACGTGGTAAATTTTGAACGAGAAGTATTTCTAACATAATTTATATTAGTTTTGTCCTCGAAACACTTGCCTTGTAGGCATATTCTAATCCGCAACATAAAACAATAAATATTCTAATCCCACCTTGCAGGAGATCTGCATGATTATACATTGGAGTCTTTGATTATGAAAAGATTTGCATTCCGCTGATGCAGGTTTAAAAAATTGGGCATAATTTTTCTGGTGCCTGAAGCACACTGGGGATGTTTTTATAAAACAAGTTTTAGGATATTGTCATGCCTACTATCGAGCTGGTCTCAGAATCATGTGCAACTGATGGTTAAAGTAACCGCTGACCAAATCCGGCTAAATATAGCAAAATATAGTACCTTGCATTTTACACATCCAGAAATAATAAAGGCCATGATGTCATTTGCTTCTCAATTAAAAGCTGCATCTGCATGTTACCATTTAAGTTTAATGCACACAAAAATCTCTCGCAATGTCATTAATTTGCAGTTTTTCTTCATTTAGATAAGTCTATCTTTTGATTCCTCCGAGCAAAATGCTGAATTCACGCATTGCTGCATTAACTTTAATTTCCAGGCTTTTGCCCAGCCATTCAACTTATCTATATTATGTTGTAGAATCCAAATATCATCATCACTGCGTGGCCTCTCATTTATTTCCATGTTAACAGTAAATACATTAAGAAAAACTGGACAGCCTTTAGGAAAATAAAAGCAGATTTGATTGAAGCTTAAAGGTTCCTGAGGACTCTTGACAGAGTTTATGTCGAGAAGATGTTTCTTCTTGTTAGAGAATCTAGAAATATGGGATATTGTTTAAAGACAAATCAGTGCTCAGTGACATTTTTCTCTTAGCGCATTGTTAGTCTTTAATGAATTTATTTCCACAAAGACTGGTGCAAATGTAGTTTTGGGATATGTTAAGTTGAGAATTATCAGATAAATAAAGGCAGGCGGTATGTTTATATTTATATGTTTGGATTATAATCTCAGACCCCCTGCTAGTCATATCAGAGTTGTGCAAACAGCTTCCCAATGATACACATACTCAAGAACCAGACACAACCTTTGCACAGAATTTCAGATCACTGTAATAGCAAGTTAAGTAACTATATCCTTCTGAACACGTACAAAGAATTCCAATCAGATGAAGTAATTCATGGTGCCTACATATATCAGTGAAGTGATCATTGTTATTCTTGTAAGAGTTACACGTTTTGTCAGTTTCCTGTCAAAGTTACGTTGGATGAACTACACATCTTCTAGTTGGTAATGGAGAACTCTTGGAGTAAGGAGCCACATATGAAATGGATCAAAAAGGATCTTGATCCTTCATTTCAACTTCATGGTTTACATTAAAATAACACATTTATCCATAATCAATGTCCATAAATATTATTCTACGGATTCATAGAAGAGTTAGCAACTAGCCATGACATTATCTTTGTGAAACCACAATTCCAACACATTAGAGAAAAGCAGGTTCACAATGCAAAAGATTGATAATGAAGTAATCCAACTTCTTTCTTCATTGATGACCTCACTGAGAATGTACTGATAATAAATGAGTATCTTGACCTACAAGCTGGGGCATCTGCTTTTTGTTCCCGACCAATACATTTACGTTTGTGGTTGTAACGTGACAAAATGTGGAAAAGTTCAAGGGGTATGAAAACTTTTGCAACCACTGTATAGGATAAAGACTAATCTTTCACTATGTCTGTTGTTGTGGATCATTCACAAACAGCTTGTTAAATCAAACTTCACTTGATAGGTGCTCAATAATCTGCACAGGCAGTAGGTAAGAGGATTTGGTTCCATTATATGTTATTCTGAGGTCCAAGCCACTATTTGTGCCCCACTCAAGCCTCTTCACAAAATCATCATACTTCAGCTCACCATGTGACAAATGGTTTTATTCCTTCAACAGAAATGTTTCAGATTACTGAGTAGGGAGGAACTGCAGATGCTGTTTTAAACCGAAGATACACACAAAATGTTGGAGTAACTCAGCGGGACAGGCAACATCTCTGGAGAGAATGGCTAACGTTACGGGTTGAGACCCTTCTTCAGATTAGATTATTATTGAGTTGTCCACTAAGCTAAGCACTCAATAATAAAACCTGTAAAAGAATTGAAGAGTGGACAAGAAAATGATTAAATGCAGCCATAAAGAAGTCACATGTGAAATGTATTCATGTATGTTTCTGTCTTATTGAGACATACTATATCCTTGGAGAGACTAAATGATGAGAGGCTGTCCAGTGGAAGAGTCTATAACTAAGGACTATCGCCGCCAGATAGAGAATGTCATTTAGGGTCAAGTGGAGGATAACTTTATTTTTACAGTAACTACAATTCTCCATCTCAGAGGGCTGTGAATGTAATGCTTATATTCAACGCTGAGATTAATAGGTTTTTGGACATTAAGTGATTCTGAGGTTATGGTGATTGGGCAGGAATATGCTTGAGGTCAAAGGTCAATTTTGATCGAACCGATTCAGGGTATGGGCTTGAATCCTTGTGATCTTTATCATGGAACAAGGTTTTCCAGAGAAGTTCACAAAATCCGGTAGGCGGCGCGACTCTGGTCAGCAGCGGCCTCTGCAGCCTGTCCGCGTTTTTATTATTTTTTATCTGTGTTTTTATGTAGTTTTTTGTTATTTATGTTGGGGTGTGTGTGTGGGGGGGGGCGGGGGTGGGGTGGGAGGGGGGGGGGGGGAAACATTTGAATCTCTCCCTGCACTGGAGACCCGACCTTTTCTCGTCGGGTCTCAGTTGTCGTTGGGGCCGCAACGAGGAGCGGCCTCCAAGAGGAAGAAGCCGGGGGCTCGGGTGCCGACGCACCTCACCGTCGCGGAGCGTGGCAGAGACTGGAGCGGGACCGGAGCGGGGGTGGAGCGGTGGAGGAGCTGCTGCTGCTGCTGCCGCTGCTGCTGCTGATGCGGAGGCTGCTGCTGCGGGTCTGTGGACGGCGGCACCGGGAGCCCGCGGATCCCTGGAGGGAGACCGCTTTTCAGGGCTCCTGCAACGGCGACTTCTCCCGCCCGAGTTGCGGGGTTGAAGAGCTCCTGGAGCGGGGCCTAACACCACTGCCCCGCGCGGCTTGGAATGGCCGCGGGACTCTGCGAGCGCACACCGGGGGCTCCAACATCAAGACCCGGTGTGCGACCTCGCACCACCCGGCGTGGCTTTAATGGCCGCGGGACAATCGCCATCGCCAGCCGGGGGCTTTGACTCTGACATCGGGGGGGGGGGGGGGGGAGAGTGCAGTGGAGAGATAAGTTTTTTTGGCCTTCCATCACAGCTATGTGATGGATGTTTATGTAAAATGTAATTATGTTGTGTCTGGGGTCTATTTGTGTGTAATGTATGGCTGCAGAAACGGCATTTCATTTGGAACTCCAGGGGTCCAAATGACAATTAAATAGACTATTGACTATTGACTATTGAAATTCAGTTCATATGAACTCCAAAACCATCAGCAACTAAAGATCCAATTCTTAGCCGTCGACTACTGCATGCCTATATCTTTGCATATCTCTCAGCCTGAGCACATACATGTCAAACCTTTCCTTCCTGAAAATATCTAACAAAGGTTAACTTTGTGTAGCTGGTTTTGCTGAATGTGACCCATGCTTACAAAAGAAGTCTAAGACCTGAAGTTTCTATTTCTGAAAGAATGAAAAACCAGACCGAACATGAATATGTTTAAAAAAATCAACAGAAAAAAATATTTGTGCTGTAAAATAGACACACATGGGGAAAGATACTAACCACACAGATACTAAGAACCACACAGAGAGTAAACATTTTTTCATTATCTTTACATTTCCATGCTTAGACAACATCTCCCAGGCTTTTGCACTGAATCATGCATTCACTATCGCCAGAATAATTTACTCATAACCTATTTTGACAGTAAAATGCTCCATCTTTATGAATGTACTTTTTTTAGCAGGAAAAGGTTTGAAGGTTTACTACCGCCTCATGACGTGTTGACAAATATATTATCATTGATTTAATAAATTCAATTGATTTATTTTTGTTATTTTACATATTTGCACAAAATAATCAAATATTGTCAAATTAGATAAATAGTAAATGGTCATAACAAACTTAAGAACTTTAGAATCGGCAAGGTTTGTCATGTTTGCAGAAATATTCTATTTCTACGGATTTCCTTCCATGCAAGCTGAGGTACATTCTGGCCAATAACAGGGTTATGACAATGCTCCAAATTTGCTAATCAAAACATACAATTAGTAAATCAACTAACTAAAAGCAACCACTATAAATGTCTGATTTCAATCTCACCCAACATAGAAATATGGGAGTGAATTTCCTCTGGATTTGTCTTGATCTGCTGCTGCAACATTGTAGAAATTCACCCCTCTCACATTCTAACAGTAGTTACTCTTTAGCAATTTTGGCATTTATTTTCCTGGAGGACTAAGGCCAATATGGCACATTGCCCGTGTAATGTTGCATTCTTTAGACTTTAGAGATACAGCATGGAAACAGGCCCTTCGGCTCACGCAACCAGTGTTCACCTCATACACTAGTCACTCTACTGTAGGTCACATTTAGCCATGTAGAGTCTACAGTGCAACACCCCTGTGCATGCTGTCTTCCACAGGTCTGGCTGGTTACAACTGAGCCACTTTAGCAGTTTTCACTGAAGCAAATAATAAAGACAGGGTCCGTTCCCCAGTGGTAATTGCCTTCTAAAAAGTGGACAGGAACTCTGCTACTTAATAATTGCTGAAAGCAGCAGGAATTTGGTGGAACTGTTCCTCCCTCTTGTTCGGGAAGTTTCCACAAGTCTCTTTACTAGGAGACGAGCTGAACCTTGATTTCAAGAACTTTGCCCTTGTAATCTAACAAGTGAAACGTAATAAAATCATGTACTCAATGAATTATTTCAATGAATATCAATGTTATGTATGTTTAAAAGTGAAACCGCTAAGTTCTTTGATTTAAATTACAACTTCTGTAATTTCTAAAATATCCACCAACCAAGCAGGATATGACTAGAGAAAATGGTCAGGCTGGGGAAAGAGATGTGAGTTCAGTGAATCCTTTCTTTGTACTGCCTGGCAGTTTCCAAGAAACACAGGTTCAAAGTGGCCAGTTTTTCATAGCCTGTTGCTGAACTCAACCTACTTTCTCACAGGGGATTCATTAACTATGCCATAAATGTACATAAAATGTCTCAACATGCTGGGTTTGATTCTCCCATATACTAGTAAACAATCTGGTATATATAATTCCACAAACAAAAACTGCTGGAAAACATAGCAAGTTGTTAATTTCTGACTGTTTCAGACAGTTAACGTTTCAGACAAACTATGTCAACAAAATCAAATTCTATTCATTTAATAAATTACTGTAAATAGACACAAAATGCTGTAGTAACTCAGCGGGACAGGCAGCATCTCTGGAGAGAAGGAATGGGTGAGGTTTTGGGTTGACAATTACTGTGTTTTATTCACCACAGGCATTTTCCTGTACTTTCTTCATGTCATCAATTGTCTACAAAATTGAAAATTATAATATTTTTGTTTTAACTTATTTTTAATTTTAAGAATTAAATTTGAGATCCAGATAAGCTAAGCTGTTTTAGCGTCCCTCTGACATTTTGTCCGCTCACAATGTTTGTTTCTCTACCACTCGGTACCAGGCTAATTTCATACAATATTATACTCTTATTATTGGGGGTATCAATCGTTCTTAACAGCAGTTCCAGTAGCAAAATGTGCCTCTCATATATTATCAGTAGCCCTTTCTTAATATGTAGTTTCACCCTCTCTCACACTGTGCAAATGCCAGGGTTTGTTCCTTGTGGATACATACAATACCAGAGTCAGTCTCATTATCAACTCTTTCACTGTTTCATACATTCACTGAATGTTATTGCAGCTCTCCCAATGGCAATGAAACTTACAGAATAATGAAAGGCATAGATAGAGTGGATGTGGAAATGATGTTTCCACTGATGGGAGAGTCTAAGACCAGAGATCATAGCCTCGGAATTAAATAGCGCTCTTTTAGAAAGGAGGTGAGGAGGAACTTCTTTCGTCAGAGGGTAGTTAATCTGAGGAACTCATTGCCACGGAGGGCTGTGGAGGAGGCCAAGTCAGTTGATGTTTTTAAGGCAGACAAATTCTTGATTAGAACGGTTTCAAGGGTTATGGAAAAAAGCAGGAAAATAGGATTAAAAGGCAGAGATGATTGAATGGCGGAGTAGACTCGTTGGGCCGAATGGCCTAATTCTACTGTAACTTGTGAACAATACCTCACAGTTATGCAGGGGGTCTGAATTCACTCCAGAATAAGAATGCATAATCGCAGCAACATCTCAGGGCAACACTGCTTGTTGCCTATAGTTAAGCCTGTGGAACACATTTTAAGATAAGCCCCAATCCAGTAGTCCAGAGGCATGTCAAATTGCCTTGATGAAATCCAAACAAGCTTGGATTTTATTTCAGTTTTTTTATTTGCTTGCTGAGAGTAATGACGATTTCGCAAAGTAATTACATAAACACAAAGCATTTTGAGATGTTTCTGAAAGGTGTGATAATATGCAGTTTAAATTCATGTCATTTATCTTTTCAGTACCATGATTCTCCAAATAAGATAGACTCAAAATGCTGGAGTAACTCAGCGGGTCAGGCAGCATCTCTGGAGAAATGGAATAGGTGACGTTTCAGGTCGCGACCCTTCTTCATACTGAGCGTCAAAGGAGAGGGAAACTAGAGGAATGAAAAGGTGATGAACATATTAGAGCTGACACCAATGACCAAGGAAATGGTTCATTGCTGGCTGTGGAAAAGGTGATAATGAAGGGACGTATGAACGCAAACAGTGGACGCAGGATGACTAGGATAGGGGAGGGGCAGAGAGAGGGATTTTCACTCACTTTCTCACACAGCTGAGATCACTCAGATACAGAACGTCTCCCCACTCAGTATCCTTCACCAAGTCCATGTTGTCTCCCACCTGATGTTAAATTCAATCATTCATTATTAGTTTACTAACTTGGAGTTTCCACCCTTGTTGCTTTTCTCAGTCAGTTAAAAAAAAAAATAGTTTATGTGAAAATCGCTGGCAAATCTACTGTCTTTATCCACATGTGCTTCTGAGGAGGAAGTGGTGGTGAAGCACTTCTTTAATAACTACAGTTTTGCTGATTATGGTATTCTCCAAATGCTACTGGACAGGGAATTAAAGTACCTAAACTCAGCAAAAAATAAAAGTTAGAATCATGCTTGACTTGAAGAGGAACATAGTGGCATTCTGATGAGTTTGTGGTTCTGAACCTTTTCCCCAGTTGTCAGAGGTTATGGGTTTGTGTGGTGTTGCCAAAGAATTGGGGCCACTTTTTCCTGCTCACATAAAGAGATGTACAAGATACACATTCAAAGTCATAGTTGAACCATTCACTTACTGCTTTTCTCACTTAGACAAGTGATCATCTTATTCAATATTAGTACGAATATTTTTCATCCTGTGCTCATGGCACAGTTGCTTATTCAGTAACAGTGTCTGAATTTTCACACTATAATTCTTATTCAGAAAGTCCATTTGAGCGAGAAACATTCACTGATTTCATATCACTATACTTTCAATGTCACCAAAATCTAGTATCTTTCATTCAGTGTTGTGATTCTCTTTCCTCAGGTCAATGAATTTGTCCTTGCGTAATTAGATCTCTTACCTAATAACAGCGGCAATTATTATTCCAGCATTTTTCACTCGGTACAAGTGAAATATCCGATGCTAACATCTCACTGTCTTTGTACTCGTCTTCAATGCCACTATTTAATGCTGGTGCCTCTCAGTCATGCCGCTCCCACTATGTTTTTTGATCTCATTGATAATGAAAAACAACAACAGATTCCTGAGTCTTTCATTGAGTGCCAGTCTTTCACCTTAGTGCTAATGCCTTTCTAGTTAAATGTAGGCCTCTCATTGTTCTTGTTATCCAAAGGTTCAATGTCAGTTTCTTGTCACGTGTACCAATTAAGGTACAGTGAAACTCAAATTCTATTTTATTCTATCAAGACAAAAAAGACACTTACTCTCAATGTAAAGGAATTGCTTTGTTTTATTATTGGATGAACTACTTGCATTTGCTCATGGTATATATTTGGACCATGGTCCAATGGGGACCATATTCTAATATGGTCCCAATCTTTGTCTTCTATGGGAGTTCAGATCTCAGTTGATTAGATAAGAGATCAGCTCTCAGCTAACACAGCATAGTGTAGGGATTTTCTGATCATGTGGCCAAATTTGCCCCGTCAATTACCTATGCAGTTGGTGATGAACTGCCCTCAGCCTCATCACTGCCAGACTTTTCCAGTGGTCAACAGCATCACAGAATAGTGTGAAGTTACTTTAACTTAACATAGTACTGTAATTGTACCTGTAATTGTAATTGTATGTCCCTAAGAAGCCCAGAGACTCAACACATGCTGGGATAATGCAACGGAGGGGAAAATGATCCTATAGAAGAAATTAATGAAGCAGTGGAAACCAAATGATAGGCGGTAAGCCGTAAAAGCAATACAAATGTTGTACTGATTAAATTCTCAATACACCAGGTAGGTAGACAAGCAGACAAAGAAGTGCCTGAATTCAATCTCTACTTTTCAATGATTTTAGTGAGGTTACCTGCACCTGAATAATTTTCAGCAGCCCATGCTGCAAGTTTGCTTATTCAGATGTTAGATTAGGACAAGACTGGGCTTGATTAGATGAGTGATAAAATGTGATCAAAGAGAAAAAAATGCTGTCTTTCAGACCCTGTTCCACATAAAAAATATGTGTGTAAATTTGATAGATGCTGCAGAGGAACAAGGCATCTGCCTACCTTCCAGCACTCCAGGTGCATTGCAAGCTCTGGTAGGAATTATGAGGTGGGGGGTGGTTGTTTGTAACTATGCAGGGGAAGGGAAGTTAGTGCTGGAATGCTGAGCTCTGGGGAAAGCTTATTGTGCCAGTGCAAGCACTCTGGGGATAAGCCTGCAGTGAATTGGAAGATTACCACTCCAGTTTAGGTGCATGTCAAAACCTGATTGTCGACTTTCTGAACAGAGATGGGAGTAAGTGCTGTAAATTAACTACAGGTATAACTTCAGAAGATCTGTCAGGATGTGACATATTCAGAGCCAGTTTTTCAGCCGTGGATTACCAAAACATTTATTGCCTTGGATTATTGGAACTTTTATTGACTTCCAGAAATTCTGGCTCGTGTGTTTTAGGTTTTGTACCAGTGCCAATTATGTTTTTCCGGAGTCAATGCTCCTCGCTCATAACTGGACAATTCATCACTCTGTACCAGGAGATCACTATCAGTGCCAGTCTCCTTCTGTGTATCTCTCATTTATGCCAACCTTTCACCATATCTCAGCGGCTCCAATCCAAATGCATTTCACCCTCGGTAAGACATTCTTATCCAATTAATATTTAACTGTCCTTCATCTAGTCCTCTTTAAATCATTGGCATTGCCTACACAGACCTAGGTTTACTTATCAGGTTTAATCTTATCACCTACCATCGTCAATCTCATTGAGTTTTTCCTCAACCAACACCTGAAACTTGCATTAACGCAAGCTCATCTCCCAACTATTGTCATAGTGATTTGTCTTAATTTCAGTCTGAAGAAGGGTCTCGACCCGAAATGTCACCTATTCCTTCGCTCCATAGATGCTGCCTCACCTGCTGAGTTTCTCCAGCTTTTGTATCTACCTTCTTCATTTGCAGTAGCTTTGGCATCAAATGTCATTCCTTTTCTCCCCAGAAACCGCGCCTCAACACTTCAGCAATAATAGTTCTTTTTCCAAGCCACGATTTTTAACTTAAGCACCAGTACTTAAACCAGCAAAACAAACTTGGCTAATAAAGTACCATAATGATTACATCCTTTATCCTGTGACGGCAAATCACTGCTCAGTAATTGCCCTGTACTGATGGTCTCTCCTACCTTGCTGAGTGTCCCCATTGTGGTGACGTCTTATTCACTAACAATACTCCTCAAAGTACTGTGTGTGAAGGAACTGCAGATGCTGGTTTAAACCAAAGATAGACACAAAATGCTGGATTAACTCAGCGGAACAGGCTGCATCTCTGGAGAGACGACCCGAAATGTCATCCATTCCTTTTCTCCAGAGGTGCTGTCTGTTCCGCTTAGTAACTCCAGCATTTTGTGTCTATCTCCTCAAAGTGTCCTCTATCACCATTCATCCAGTGTCACTCCATGCATCTCTGATCCAAAACTGGCATTTCTCACCCAGTGTAATATTTCTCATGCACTCCCAGTTTTTTTTTTATTTATTCCTTGTGTTATTTCGCTCACTAGTACAAGATAAAAGGCAATGAAGAATTATTGAAACATACTTGGATTAGGCAGAAACACTGGCACTGGGTGATATACAGGCAGTGAGTTATACCTGCAGTGACAGAGGTACTGGCATTGAGTGAGAGGCGCTGCCAGTGACTGAGATGTTACTGGGTGGTTGAGAAAATCCAACAATAGAGAAGAGGCACTAGTACTGAATGGGAAACATTTCCAGTGGAATGGAAGATACTAACTTTGGGAGTGAGGAACACCAATGGCTGAGAGATATTATAATGAAGAATAACACCAGCGAGTGAGTGTCGCTTCAGTGTTGAGAGAGACTGGGAGCGGATGAGAAAAATTGCCAGTGGATGAGAGATAGAGGCACTGTTATAAAAATAAAAGTTTAATGTAATCATAACTGACTTGTTGGGCCTGTGCCAGTGGATTTGTCATGTGCAAATGATCTTTCTCGCCCTGTATTTCTCAGCCATTAGCGGTGCCTCTTTTATATTGTCATAGTTTCATTCGCCAACATTGCTTCTCACTCACTGAAAGCTTCTGAGACTCTGTCAGTGTTCCTCATTCACTCAACATTTATATTTCAGCTACTGGTGCTTCTGCTCCCCCAATGCATGTCTCAGTTACTGGAGATGTTTCACACAGTGCCAGTACATCTCAGTCACTGGTAAAGTTTTCAGCTAGTGCCAGTATCTCAATCTCTCATGTTTCTTTTCTTATGCACTGCAAGTAACTCTCCGAACTGGTTATATTTTTCTCACGTTGCCACAATCTCAGTCTCTGCCCATGTTTTTCACACAGATTCTGTACCTCTCATGGATTTACAGCATTTCTCATTAAGCCGCTATCGTAACCATGTTTATAATGCCTTTTCTCAATGGCGCCCTCTCTACATTTGTTAGTGGTTCTCATCTCGTGGCAACAGCTCAGAAACTGGATCTATGTCTCACTCAGCACAAGTATCTCTGGTTATTTCGCTCACCCACGGTCAATAACTCTTAATTAATGGTCTTTCTTACCAATCATTATGTGAACTGCTTCTCACTCAGTGCCAGAGATTCTCACCCAGTGCCAGCGTCTCTCATCCAGTGGCAGATATTCTGTCAGTGCCAGTGGTTTTCATCCAATGCCAGAGATTCTCACCCTATGCTGGTGTTTCCGATCCAGTGGCAGCGATTCTTGCTCAGCGCCAGTATTCCCCACCCAGTGCCGGTACTTCCACCAGTGCCCGTGTTTCCTACTCTCTGCATTTGTTTCATACCAAATACCTTGTTTTTCACCCAATCCCAAAGCTCATTCCCCAGCACACATGGCTCACGTTCAGTGCCAGTGGATCTCACTCAGCACCAGTGTATTTCACCCAGTGCCAGTGTTTCATGCCCAGCACCAGTGTTCCACACCCAGTTGCTGTTTCACACACAGTGGCTATGTTTCACACCCAGTGCATCAAACCTGGTGTAAGTGTTTCTCCCCTGGTGCTAGTGCTTCACACCCTGCATCAGTATTTCACACCTAGCATCAGTGTTTCACACCCTGTGCCAATAGCTCAAACCTGGTGCCGGTCTCAAACCCAGTGAAAATATTTCACTCCCATTATTTCACACCCAACGTGCGCTTCACACCCAATACCAGTGTTTCATACACAATCCCAGTGTTCCATACCCAGCGCCAGTGCTTTATACCCAGTGCCAGTGTTTTATACCCAGCGCCAGTGTTCCATACACAATCCCAGTGTTCCACACCCAGCGCCAGTGTTCCATACACAATCCCAGTGTTCCATACCCAGCGCCAGTGTTCCATACCCAGCGCCAGTGTTCCATACCCAGCGCCAGTGTTCCATACACAATCCCAGTGTTCCATACCCAGCGCCAGTGCCAGTGTTCCATACACAATCCCAGTGTTCCATACCCAGCGCCAGTGTTCCATACCTAGTGCCAGTGTTCCATACACAATCCCAGTGTTCCATACCCAGCGCCAGTGTTCCATACCCAGCGCCAGTGTTCCATACCCAGCGCCAGTGTTCCATACCTAGCGCCAGTGTTCCATACACAATCCCAGTGTTCCATACCCAGCGCCAGTGTTCCATACCCAGCGCCAGTGTTCCATACCCAGTCCCAGTGTTCCATACCTAGCGCCAGTGTTCCATACACAATCCCAGTGTTCCATACCCAGCGCCAGTGTTCCATACCCAGCGCCAGTGTTCCATACACACAATCCCCGTGTTCCATACCCAGCGCCAGTGTTTGCTCTCTACCCAGCGCCAGTGTTTTATACCCAGCGCCAGTGTTTTATATCCAGTGCCAGTGTTTTATACCCAGTGCCAGTGTTTTATACCCAGCGCCAGTGTTTTATACCCAGTGCCAGTGTTTTATACCCAGTGCCAGTGTTTTATACCCAGTGCCAGTGTTTTATACCCAGTGCCAGTGTTTTATACCCAGCGCCAGTGTTTTATACCCAGCGCCAGTGTTTTATACCAGCGCCAGTGTTTTATACCCAGCGCCAGTGTTTTATACCCAGCGCCAGTGTTTTATACCCAGTGCCAGTGTTTTATACCCAGCGCCAGTGTTTTATACCCCGGTGCCAGTGTTTTTACCCAGCGCCAGTGTTTTATACCCAGTGCCAGTGTTTTATACCCGGTGCCAGTGTTTTATACCCAGCGCCAGTGTTTTATACCCGGTGCCAGTGTTTTATACCCAGTGCCAGTGTTTTATACCCAGTGCCAGTGTTCCACAACCAGTGCCGCGCGAAGGGCCAATTGTTGCCCCCCCCCCCCTCCCCTCCAACGGTCAACGGCCAACGGTCGCTCCGCGTGTCACCCATGCGCGTGCGCCCAGGGGCTGAGTCGGCCGCCGCGCGCGTGAAGCGGCCGTTGGTCGTTGAGGGGGGGGGGGGGGGGGCAACAATTGGCTCCGCGCGGCGGGGGAGCCGTTGGGGGGGGGGGGGGGCAGCAGCAGTTGGCGCGGGGAGCAGCCGGCGGGCGCCAGGACTTGTTGCTCCCCCCCCCCCCCCCCCCCCACACACACACACACACACACAGAGCCGCTGGGCGGCACGGACCGAGCACAAAGCGCGGCGGCCCCCCCCCCCCCCCCCCCGCCCGCACTTACTTGTCCAACACAAAGTACAGGTCGAACGCCCCGTGACAGGACGGCTGTTCCCCGGCTCCATCCTCGGGGCCGGCGGCGGGGGAGCAGCGGACGATGGCCACCGCCAGCAGCAGCAACAGCGCCGCTCCACACCTCGCCATTTTCCGCACCTGGACTCTCTCTCCTCCCCCCCGCGCGGTCGGTCTGCAGCCCCACGGCTTTTCTGCTGCTGGCTGCAAAAACAAAATCCCAACGAATGACTTTGCTTCCCCTCCACCCCCTAACATTGGCGTTTTGCGGAGCAGCGCGTCAGCCCGAGATTGCCCTGCGGTCAGACTGACGTTTGCTCAGCCCATTGCAGAGGCGCCAGCTGCTCGCTGTAGACAGCCTGGGATCAGACCCGTCCCGCTCTCTACACTGGCAGCCGGTGCACCCCAGCCTGGGATCAGACCCGTCCCGCTCTCTACACTGGCAGCCAGTGGACTCCAGCCTGGGATCAGCGCTCTGCACTGGCAGCCAGTGCACCCCAGTCTGGGATCAGCTCCCTGCACTGGGAGACAGTGCACCCCAGTCTGGGATCAGCTCCCTGCACTGGGAGACAGTGCACCCCAGCCTGGGATCAGCGCCCTGCACTGGGAGACAGTGCACCCCAGTCTGGGATCAGCGCCCTGCACTGGCAGCCAGTGCACCCCAGTCTGGGATCAGCGCCCTGCACTGGCAGCCAGTGGACTCCAGCCTGGGATCAGCGCCCTGCACTGGCAGCCAGTGCACCCCAGTCTGGGATCAGCGCCCTGCACTGGCCCTGCACTGGCAGCTGGGAGACAGTGCACCCCAGTCTGGGATCAGCGCCCTGCACTGGCAACCAGTGGACTCCAGCCTGGGATCAGCGCCCTGCACTGGCAGCCAGTGCACCCCAGCCTGGGATCAGCGCCCTGCACTGGCAGCCAGTGCATCCCAGCCTGGGATCAGCGCCCTGCACTGGGAGACAGTGCACCCCAGTCTGGGATCAGTGCCCGGCACTGGGAGACAGTGCACCCCAGTCTGCCATCGGCTTCCTGCACTGGCACCCAGTGCATTCCACCTCCGGCCAACACCCGCCCCATTCATTGATTTAGCGCCGAGTGTATTACAGCCTGGAATCAGACCCGTCCCGCTCTCTACACTGGCAGCCAGTGGACTCCAGCCTGGGATCAGAGCCCTGCACTGGCAGCCAGTGCACCCCAGCCTGGGATCAGCGCCCTGCACTGGGAGACAGTGCACCCCAGCCTGCCATCGGCTTCCTGCACTGGCACCCAGTGCATTCCACCTCCGGCCAACACCCGCCCCATTCATTGCTTTAGCGCCGATGTGTATTACAGCCTGGAATCAGACCTGTCCCGTTCCAAACACAGGGACCCAGTGCACCCCAGCGTGGGATCAGCCCATTCAATTTCTTGCGCTGGCAGTCAAGGTTCTCCAGCATGAGACCAGTCCGGTCAGCTTCCTCCACTCGCAAACTCAACCGTCTCAACTGGGGACAACATTTTCCCCTTCCTTTCATGACATTTTTTTACAAGGGTGTTGCCATTTACGAGGATGTTGCCAAGATTCGAGGGCCTGAACTGTAGATGGAGGTTGGGCAGACGGACTTTATGCCTTGGAGTGCAGGAAGCTGAGGGGTGATCTTATAGAGGTGTACAAGATCATGAATGGAATAGATAGGGTGAATACGCAGAGTCTTTACTCAGAGTAGCAGGTTCATGAACAGGGGCACAGAGGTTAAAGGTGAGCGAGGAAAGATTTAATAGCAACCTGAAGGGCAACGTTTTCACACAGAGGGTGATGAGTATATGGAATGTGCTGCCCGAGGACGTCGTTGAGGCAGGTACTATAACAGGATTTAACTGGTAAATGGATAGGATAGGTTTAGAGGGATATGGGCCAAACGCAGGCAAATGGGACTAGCTGAGATGGGGTATCTAGGTCGGCATAGACGAGTTTGGCCGAAGGGCCTATTTCCATGTTGTATGACTAACTCGTTGCAGTTTAGCCTGCGATCCGCGTTGGTTCATTCCCTGCACTGGCCAAGCAGTGCATTGCAGCTCCCCCACCCGTCCCCCTTCACTGCGGTAGCAACCAGTGGATTGTATCCTGGGACCACCCCCTTCTGCTGACGAAAGGCTGCAGTAAAACTAGTGGATTGCCCATTGCAGTTTGGGTCCAGTCTACGTCCGTTCCTTGCACTGGCATTCAAATAACTGATATAATCTACACTGGCTGTAGAGTCATGCAGCGCCGCTCGGCCCAACTTGCCCATTCCGACCAACATGCCCCATCTAAACAAGTCCCACATGACTGCGTTTGGCCCACTTTTTTCAAAACATCCGATCCATGTACCTGTTTCTTAAACGTGGAGATGATGTCTTAAACGTTGTCAATGCAAGGGGCAGGACAGCTTTCTGTGATCGATAATAATTTTCAAAGAGAGTTCAATAGGTAATTGGGCGTCGGAAAATGTTGAAAGGCGGAGATGGAGTAAAATGAATGTCTGTCACAGGAAAACACAGTCATAATGGGCCGAATGATCTTCGGTGCCGTGTGATTTCGTACACTCAGTGTATAAGGTCCCATCAATTGTTCTTCCTAGCCTATATTTTATTTTCATCTCATATCACGGTGAGATTTGTAACAATTTAGCAAACTTGCACTTTCCTAACCCTCTTTAGTCTTTCATCAATCACATCATTTTTTTAATTTCACAGAGTTATCATCTTTAATCTTCACGTTCATTAATTGAGTAGGACGCGCGTTTTTTAATGCATAAGGCTGGATTGCAGTGTTGTGAATATAATAATTCATGATCAATCATGAAGCTGGTTTTCTAACCTCAAGACGCTAGGGTGAAGGCGCTATGATATTTCCAAAAATATGCAGAATACTCGTTAGTAAGAGGGCGTTTGGGAGATAGTGGTACAAAATGTTTTCGTGAAAAAGTATTGTTGTTTTCAATTATACCCAATAAAGATAGTTATCTTTGCATCAGCCTGGAAGACATAGACATGGTATATCCACACGATGATACCGCCCCCCCACACCGCTGTGACTTAAAGCTGAATTTATATTTGTGTACTCGAGTAGATTTTCAAAATGCTATCTGATCAGTTCCTTCCCGGGGCACCTGACGATAATTCATGCAAAACAGAATTATAACAACGGGTTACAGCTACAGACTCATATATGACGTGTTACTTTTGAAACGTTTGCGATAGCTCACGCCAAATCTAAAGGATCGCTGCATCTTTGCATTGAGTAAATTAAATGCAGTTCCATTCAGTCTGTTGCCCCGGTTTCCAACTGAAACATTATCAAGATATTGTTTTCCAAAAATGGGATAACCTAAATCAAACTTTCAGCATTTTCAACCACAAGTAAATTGGTAAATTATCAGGCATAACGGATTCCTGAATAGTTAGAACGTTGCAACGCGAATTACTCTGTCATTTTAATTTAAAAGAAACTGATCAGAATTTACATCGTAATATAAATGAACAACTGTCAGTTATATTATCCAGGATAATGCCAGAATGGACATTAGGCATATCTTTACTTTGAAACGCAAATTGTGTGTTTTGTGATCATTCTATAAATATGTTAAAACACTACAGATGCATCCAATTCGTCGTAATAACAAACAAAATCATATCAGCGATCTTGCTGAAGGACAAGGCGGTTATGAAATGTGTACATAAATTCACACTTGCGCACGAGATTGAAAATCAGCTCTGAACCGCTTAGTTACTCCAGCTTTTTGTGTCTATTTTAGTGAATTGAGAGACTGAACTTCAAACTGGTAGTATTTTGTTTAGAAGTATTCAGTTGCTTCGATGTGTGTGTAACGGTCATCTTATGATCAGTCATTGAAATTCCAATCCCATAGAAGATCTGATTTACTTTGCCGTTGCCAACGTGTTAATTTTTTATGCGCCATTGTGAACATTTTTCCGCATTTCGCTTTTAAATGTAAAGCAACTTATACAATTGGACTAGACACAACACGTTGGAGTAACTCAGCGGGACAGGTAGCATCTCTGGAGAGAAGGAATGGGTGACGTTTCGGGTCGAGACCCTTCTTCAGACATAGTTACTCCAGCATTTTGTGTCTCCCTTCGTCAGACTGAAGAAAGGTCTCGACCCGAAATGTCACACATTCCTTCTCTCCAGAGATGCTGCATATCCCGCTGAGTTACTCCAGCATTTTGTGTCTACCTTCGATTTAAACCAGCATCTGCAGTTCTTTCCTACACACCTTATAGAATTGCATTGTCGGTCAGACGGAGTATATATTCATCATCGCCATACAACCACACCATAAACATTAATCAAAAGGGCTGGTTATTTCAGATGTCAAAATGTTCATAGGAATTTTCTGTCAGGCGTTGACACGCCTTTATTTGGAACGACATCTTTCAAAAGTGACGTTGCTCTTTGAACTGCAGGCATTTTTGATTGTGACAAGATATGTGGCCATTATGGAAGCTTTTTACATAAGCATGCCGCAGTTGATTATTATATGGAACGAGGTAGAAAGTCGACCAGAGCTGCTTGTCGCGGAGTAGCTATTTCGAGTATGTACCAATTAAATGCAATCAGATTAGTTTTTAATGCAAAATTAAATGATCGATTCGTGGAAAGAAAGAACCAAGAATGTAGTTTATCCTAATGGCCAATTGCATTAAAAATCACTTTAAGCAACATTTTAACGAATGATAGACATTACCTGCAGTGAATAGTTTAACAGTCGATTAAAAATGTTCACTGTGACATCTTGATTTCAGGTGAGTTGAAAGATAATCTATTGTATTTTGTAAATCATCACGAAAGGTTGAAAGTGAGAGTTTCTGGCGTGCCGATTACATAAAATGTTGATAGGAAAAATGTCCCTTTAATTGATACGACAGCTTCACGGCAGATTGTGCGATTTTGACAGAATTAGCCTACTACATTACACATAAACGCGATGAGAAATGTAACCGATTTCGGGAACTTCAATTCGCCCTGAGCTTGTTTGGACGAGAATTGTAGTAATTGTGCGAACAATAAATAATTTTAAAGCAATTTTAAAATATAACGTTTCCCTCAAACAAGTGGTGGTGTTTCCCAAGGTGATTAGTGCGTTACGTGGAGTTGTATCTTGTTCAACGAATGTTCTTATTAAATCTCCTGGATAGAAAATTCTTGTGAATGTCAAACAGCCCCAGCATTTTACGATGAGCATTAAATGAAATTTTATCTGGTAGTATTAATCTTTGTCAATGCAACAATCCGCTATTTAAAAAAAAATATTAGTACAGAAGGAAATGCTCGTGAATGATCCCAGCAACATCACTTGTCAAAAATGCACATCAGACTCCTAAGCTGTTTATCGCTTCTCAAAATGCATGTTGTAAAATTGAATTCAGCTTTGTCCGATGATCACCCACTAAAACCAATGATATAAATAAAACTTCTATCTTTCACTGACCAATAGATTTAAAATTGAGTTGTCGAAAACAATAATATAACTTAAATGTTCAGAAAACATATTTTACTAAGCGAAGAAAATCGGAAGATATGAATCTGTATAGGATCACGATTATTTCGGACTAATTTCAAATGTTACTTTTAATGCACGTTGTGCAGCAAAACGCTCTACGCGCTTCGTTTCTTCGTCCTCAAATGAATCAACTAAGATAAAGTTATTATTCCTGACTCATAATCGCTACCATCGTTTGGAGCATTATAATATTTAGCTCAAGACAAGGATTTGCCATAAATATGTAGCATTTAACATCTGACCTTCCATCGGGTGCTTTAAGCGACCCAAATAGATATTATCATATTCAGTCGTTGTAAATGACATGCAAACAGATTCCATGTATTACAGAAAATATTGTGCATAAAGCTATCAAATATTGCTTTAATGCACTGCAATTGTTGGTTACCATGCTTTCATTAATAGGGTTGCTCCACATAAACCACCAATGAAAGTGCCAATTGAGGGTGCATGCAAGCGGAAGAGCCCAGGGATTGCTTGGCACGCTTCACTGAACAAATGATCTTGCAAAGGAAAGTGTCTTTTACAGCGGAGCAAACTGTCATTTCAACGCAGCGCTCACCAGCGTCACTCTCACTTTCAGGAATCAATAGAAATCGCTGCGACCAAAGAAGCTTCTACCTGAAGGGGAAATTGAAGAATCGATTCCAAAGAACCATCGACTGGCATTGGTAAATGAAAAGTAGGCTTGTGTCTGTGGATTCCTACTGTCTTTAGGTATCTTATATCACTGTACATGGCTGAATTATTCTGATGAACCTTTCCGTTCTGATCAACAGTCATGTTTTAAAGGGTTGAATCTAAGATTAAACTAAATAATGTTGAGGATAGCAAACTATCAAAATGTTTAGATGCTTCTTTTAATCGCTGGCTTGTTTATTTAATCAAATATATTTAATAGACCAGCGACCATTCTAATAATGTAGAGTTTGATATGGTTAAATCGCGATTATTCCGCCAAGATTAAGAGCTACATTTGTCTTGAATATCAATTCGTAACACGCAACTGCTGTTTACAAATATTTTTAAATATCTATATTTAAATCATTCCAAACAATCCGAGCGGTAACTAATGATCGCCGTTGATTCTAAACATGATCATTACTGGTGATGGTGGAAAAGAAAGGCCGGAACTAACAGGCAGGCAGATGGACAGACAATGGGGATCAGTCTCACTGAGCTGATATGCATCAAATGAACAATCCCTTGACTTTCCTCTCAAACACAATGGACGAGAAAGAGAGAGAGAGAGAGAGAGAGGGGGGGGGGGGGGGGGGGGGGGGGTAGAAAGAAAGGGAGAGAGAAACGCATTCACCCAGATCGCTTCGACTTTTGTCAGCATTTAGACCAGTCGCTTTGCCAGTTTCAATCAGATCACGGCGAAGATGCACCAAACAGTGCCAACCACAACACGGCTTAAATGCTGAAAGCAACCTAATAACTTAGCAATAAGTTCTTATCCCTAAATTTGGCTTTGAAAACGTCGGCTATTGAGTGGGAAATATTTATATTTAGATTGCTTCCAACAGTCTGAAGTATCCTCGGATGTATACTGAAAACAATTATGTTGATGCTTGCATCTTCGTGTCAAATTGATTTTGCACGCGTGTCACTTGGTATTGTGAAATAAAAGGCACGCTGGGAGGAAAGGAGAGGGTTGAATGAACAGTAAAATACGGTATCATGCTTCCAAGTGTCACTACGCTCAGTGAGAGCCGAGAAGTTTTTTTTCACACTGAGCAGCGAGAACAGAGGTGCGATCCGAATTGAATAGACCTGCTTTGTACTGTTGTACTGTTGGGAGTCAGAAGTGAAGAACGTTAACAGCACAGTCGATTAGCTTTCTGACTGAAGCGAAGACCAAGACGGCGTAGCAATCCCGATAAAAATAATTATACGCTCGGGATGATATACGCTCTTCGGTTTATGTTATATTTTATATATCTATTATATCTTCGCTAAACTATGCCACTCGCTTTGACGAATGCTATGGATGTATCCATCCAGTACGATCTCTCAGTTCATTAGTTTACGCATTTAATTTAGGTCTCGGCTCCAATACAATAGTGATGATTAAAAAAAATCTAGAAATCGTTCCACATAATAAAAGAGTCGCTCAGAATTGTCACAAATTATCAACATCGCCTCGCCTGATGAGCGTAATAGTCGCAATTCCAAGGAAGGTTAGGTACAATCATATCGTCTGCAATTACAGTAACAAGAATGAAAATGATTGATAACTTTATTATGTTTGCTCGGCATTGGGCCCCCTCTTTCCGCAGGCATACATTATCTGAAGTACAACGTGGTGCAATAAATGCAACGAGCGTTTTGTTTTACAGGATGCAAGATGCTTAACATTCTTGCGCGACTAAATAATGTATTTTCAATTGCATTTAGCATTTACCTTGTCAACGTAGCGTTGAAACAATCAAACGCTGACGTTTCTCTAATCCCAATTCCTGAAATTAACATATTTTTAATTTTAAGAAGATTCAACCAGCGTGCACATAATTTACAGTCTTCGCCTCTATTTAAAATATTGCTTTATATTTAGATACATCGTAATCACACGGGATGATTTGCACAAGACTTGATTCAATTTTATATGTCATTACCTTTTTTTGTTCAAATTCAGTAGCCCACAATTTGAACACATTTTAAAGTAATTTTGCAGCCACGATTCACATAAGGTTACATTTCTGAGGTGACGATTGGTGGAAGTTGGGAAGAGAATAAATTAAATCTGGATGCATTAAAAATCGCGGCAACCCAACACGCGTTATTGATTGGAAATATGATATTGATATATTTCTGGGAAACTCGGAGTTAACCTGCCATAGCTTGAATGATTGTATAAATTTGTTTTTGGGTCAAGATTACAAAATGTACCCTCCTGCCCTTTTGCAGATTGTAATAACGGTACTGATTTGTCGTAAAATTAGTTGCATAATAAAACGCATGGATGTGGCCTTTGGATTAGATCCTCGTTCTAATTAATAGTTCGATGCGAACAAGTGCATGATGGATGTTACCAAACTTTCACCCACATAAGCAACTCTAATGGATAATTTCACTTGTACCGCGAAATCCGAGGAATTAACCTATTTTATCTTGTACATCGCAGGTGAATTATGGAATATTTCCCGTTTTCTAAGGGATTATGGGCAGGTGACAACAGGTTTCTGCATCACCACTTCACTGACATATTAACAAGTGTGCACATTACCCGGGAGGTCCCTGAAGACGCAGTCTTCGGCCCCTGCATCCTCCAGAACACATTTTACGACACTATCGCTTTCATTGCCTTGAAATCTTCAGACCGGAGAAGTGTGCCCTACGTTTTTCGGGTAAGAACCCTCTCACCCTCGACCATAGTAGTCTTAAACGTTTCCATTTGCGAGCTCATTGATTACGACACGTGAAGAGTCATCAAACCACAACCCAACTAGACGAATTAACATTTCTTCCAAAAAGTAAGATTTTTAAATTATTTATTTGAAATTGATAAGATCAAATCATTTTTTTAAAAAAGAAAAGCAATAATTATAATGGATATCCATTGAAGATTGGATTGCATATTGGAGGTGTCGGAAACAATTAAGAATCAAATTTGAATTAATTTCACAGCAGCATGAAATTTGCGTCGTAAAAAATCTGAAGTCTTCACAGACTCCAACCCTTTATTCAAGTTAAATTAAAAATATATATTCTGGGCAGGTGGATGCGACTGCGTTGAATAGCTCGACGGATGGATTGTCTTGGTTGCGACTGGTACAAGCGGCCAGCAATAACAAGGAACAAAACTTGGAGGCTTACTTGAAGAACGGACAACTGTACTATCGCTCCACGCGGAGAATCGGGAGGGATGAGGAACTCTTCGTGTGGTACGACCAGGAGCTGTCCACGCTCCTCGGCTTCACCGACATCACACCCCGCACTGGCTCGAATAGTGAGTAACTTTGACACCACCCTAAACGTTTGGACACCAGTAGCCAAAAGTGAAAGAAAATGCAACGCAGTGTACCGCCACTGCCTTAAACATGTTTGAGTTCTGAGAAGTCCCAAAATAAGTTGATTTATCACAAAATAATACATAAAGTGGTTTGAATATTGGCTTCAGATAGACATAAAATGCTGGAGTAACTCAGCGGGACAGGCAACATCTCTGGAGAGAGGGAATGGGTTTCTCTCGATATTGGGGGAGTCCAGAACCAGGGGCCACAGTTTAAGAATAAGGAGTAAGCCATTTAGAAAGGAGACGAGGAAGCACTTTTTCTCACAGAGAGTGGTGGGTCTGTGGAATTCTCTGCCTCTAGGGCTCAGAGGGCATGTTCTCTGGATGCTTTCAAGAGCGAGCTAGATAGGGCTCTTAAAAATAGCGGAGTCAGGGGATATGGGGATATGGGGAGAAGGCAAGAACGGGGTACTGATTGGGAATAATCAGCCATGATCACATTGAATGGCGGTGCTGGCTCGAAGGGCCAAATGGCCTACTCCTGCACTTATTGTCTATTGTCTCTCCAGAGATACTGCCGATAAATTAATCCAGCATTTTGTGTCTGCCTTTGGTTTAAACCAGCATCTGCAGTTCCTTCATGAATATAGACTTTTCTAACTTCAAGTAACCCTTGTTTTCCCTCTCTCTCCACCACTCCCCCCCCCATCCTAATTTTCCGATCAGTCTGACTGTGCTCCTGACGAAATTATACTTTGTAAGCTTCGTTGTCAACTTCCCCACGAAAACAATGATCTATTCTACATTTTCCTGATTTTCGACCCCTTTCATGTCTCGTTTTCACACCTGACCCATATCTCTCATTTCCCTTTTCCTTGACTCGCTGTCTGAAAACTTGTCACCCATTCCTTCTATCCAGAGACGCTGCCTGCCCCGCTGAGTTACTCCAGCATGTTGTGTCTATCTCCGGTGTAAACCAGCATCTGCAGTTCCTTCCTACATAATATAGCACTCATTGGTCAAAAAATATATGCACAAAATGAAAAAGCGAAATTAAACCGCCCATAATCGATACCCAGAGGATAGACACAGTCTGAAGAAGGGTCTCGACTCGAAACGCCACCCATTTCTTCTATCCAGAGATGCTGCCTTCCCGCTGAGTTACTCCAGCTTGTTGTGTCTAACTTCGGTTTAAATCAGCATCTGCAGTTACTTTCTACACACCTCATCTGAGATTTATTTTGAAAATATCCTGTAGTGTTTGATGGCCTGACGTTTGGGATGTAGTCCATGAGTAGGAAGGTTAGAGGAGACGCGTCACCAACAGACGTTCTCTTGCCCGCGTCATTGGGCAACACCTCGCCATATTTCAAGGTGTTTTCATATATATTCATCTTTAGTATTCGTTTTATGTAATGAGACTTCTCATTCATAAATGAGTATATTTGGATAACATTGTTAAACACGAGGGCGCTCGCGAAAAGTCTGACGAGCTGCCGCAGGAGGCAGTTGAGGCAGGTACAATCATGACAACTTTTACGAAACATTTGGACAGGCGCATCAATAGGGTAGGTTTAGAGGGATGTGGGGCAAAAGCAGATGGTTGGGACATGTTGGTCGGCGTGGGTAAGTTAGAACGAAGGGCCTGTTTCCACGCTCTATTATTTTATGGTACACAGATATGCTGGAGAAACTCAGCGGGTGCAGCAGCGAAGGAAATAGGCAACGTTTCGGGCCGAAACCCTTCTTATGATTCTATGACCTGAAGAGGCAATGATTTTAAATGTATTTAATAATAAGTACTCTACTCTCTCCCACCTCGCAGCACACACGGTGCTCCTGGATAGACTGGTGTCTGCAACATCATTTAAGTTCCACTTGAAACGCGCCGTATCCTTATTATTAATGCGCAAGGGTTGGCAGCTAGTACACATCCCGTTTAGCTCAGAGTGAAACCGCGCTTAAATGTCTGTGTTACCATCCCCACTGTGTAATGTTTTTTTTTAACTTAATTGCTATTGAAATTAGGTGCCAACAGCAAAACAAAGTACATAAAGCACTGGAGTAACTCTGCAGGATGGGTCACATGGATAGGTGACGTTTCGGTTGAAACCCTTCTTCAGACACGAACTGTCACCCATCCACGTTCTCCAGAGATGCAGACCCGATGAGTTACTCCAGCACTGTGTGTCCTTTTGTGCATTATATAGAATATTCAGTTATGCTATAGCTAAAAAATAAGCCCCAGTGTTTGGATCTCAAATCTACCAACTGAACATACAGCAAATGCCACCAGTTTTGATAGAATAGTAACATTGAAGAATAGCTATAGAAACAAAAAATCTCAGATTCTATTGAATTCATTTGGTCTTTTCAGCCCTAAGACCGAGAGTTTGTCACAGGGGGTGCCTTCCTTAAGAAACTGCAGTCACAGGAGTAAGAATCTAGCGCAGTTTTCAATGAGCTTTTGGATCTGAGCTCACCATTAACACTAAAATGGTCATTGTATATTTTTTTAAGAAAAGTGTTCTTCCTGGAGGAGTGATGTCTATTCATTAGCTAACATTACAAAATGTACCAGAGTCTGTCCATTTCCCTATTGCTATTAGTGGAATATTTGTCTTGTGCAGAGTCTCACGTTACAACAATGCCCACACACTTCAAAATTAGCCATGGAATGCTTTAGCATGGTTTGTGGGGTTTAAAAGGCGAATTATAGATGCACCGTTTTACGTCACCGGTAAATGAATATTGCTGCAGCGAGAACGAGATATTAATTATATTTTATTGTTTGCGGTAGCCTTCAGATGCGCGGACTGTGATCAGGAACTGAAGTATGAAAATCCATATCTGGCCCATGTTCGATTCTTATGCGCGAAGAGGAAGGATTATCTCTGGCGAGATTTTCGGGCCCTGGGGTTTGGTCACGATAGCCTTTGGAAGGAGACTCCCAGGAGCTTGGAGGTGAGAGAGAAGACCAGAGTGACCAACTTCCACAGGATAGCCCATGATCTGGAGCACTCCAAGAAAAAATCAGCGTCGCAGGACGAGGGGCGACCTTCCTCCGAGAAACACCCCAGCAAGCGGAAACAGGATGGGCCAGAGGAGAACAAAAGCAGGAACACCGTCTTGTTGGAGAAAACAAATAACCTGGTGTGCGTGCAGAGCGGCGTTTCTAAAGACGAACCAAGTGTTTTCCCGGCTTTCGCAGTTTCCGTTTGGAAACTTAATTCGGACAAGTTTCTATTGAAGAGGGATTCGTCTGAACATAAAACAAGCGCATTCACCGAGGTCCGTCGACCGCGTGAAAGGGCCGAAGCTGCCAAATCAGAGGGAAATGTTAAAGACCGTGCCCCTGATTTGACCAGGAAGGCAAGGACAGAGCTGGTGCTCAGCTCCACTGGGAGCGCCTTCTCTTCGGTTTTGCCATCTGGTGCCAGAGAGGATCAGAAGAGTGCGTTCTGTCAGCCGAGCAGACGAAGCGGGGAAGGGGCGCCTCTGCTTCTTGCTCATGCACTGCATGCCGCTGCCGAAAGCTCGGGGGATTTATCCGATTCAATCGCCACTAGTCACCTCCCGGGCCCCGCCAATCTGCTGGGCTCCAAGTCTCTCAGGACTGATCTGGGCAATTCTCACATACTGCACGCAAGTGTTACAAACAACAGCCCACGTTTATACAGCACTGACATGTGGCCTAAACCGGTCGGCGTACAACTCCAATCCACGTCCTCGCTGACTCTCCTTCCACCGTCCTACACGTCCTTTGGGGTTTCAGCCCAGAACTGGTGCGCTAAGTGCAACGCATCCTTTCGGATGACCTCGGACCTGGTGTTTCACATGAGATCGCATCATAAAAAGGAATACGCAACTGACTTCTTGAACAAGAGAAGGAGGGAAGACAAGTTGACATGCCCGATATGTAATGAATTTTTTAGAGAGCGCCACCATCTATCGCGACACATGACATCTCACAATTGAGGTGTGAATTAAAACTGAAGGGATTGTATGGGCTCGCCGGCAGTCTGATCAGAAGGTGCCAGGGGGTGCCTTCCTTAAGAAACTGGAGTCACTTCATTTGAGGGTGAACTACTCTCCCAGGCTTGGAACAGTGTTACAGTAGTCGGGAGAAACAGTCTTAAATATTAAAAATCCGCACCATTTGAATTTATTTAGGCTAATAAAAGACATTAATTGCAAAAAAGATGCCCATGTTATCAAAGCTGTAGGATAATTGGTTTGATTTGGCAATGGATTAAATGTATACCGCATGGAACATCTGTGGTTATAAGTTTCTGCTTTTTGGATTTTTGTTAACTTAGAGAAACAGTAATTGGTTATGCCGTTGATAAAGCGACATTCAATGTATAATTATTTCAGTTTGGAGAATTAATTTTGCACAATATCTGTACCGGCCCCACCTCACTTTATTTGCCACGATACATATTTAGATTCTTGTGTTGTAGGATGTAAACTTACTCAAGCACAAAACGGAGTGGCCACACCCAACTATTCATCGGTTTGAATATCTGTCATGATTGCTTTTAAATAACATGATAAACACGACCTGTTTACTCTCGAACATAGTCCAGTTCATGCACTGTTCTTTATCGCCGAGTAAAACTAAATGTTTGGGTTTGCTGGTACAGGTCGGTATCTATTTGGTTGACTTATGATACGGAGTCAGCGGAAAGACAATGCATGATTATAATCGAACCATCCACAGTGTACAGATACACGATAAGGTGAATAACGTGAGTAACGTTTAGTGCAAGATAAAGTCCGACCAAAGGTAGTCCAAGGGTCTCCAATGAGGTGGAGAGTAGCACAGTTCTGCTCTCTAGTTGTTGGTTGGATAGTTCAGTCGCCTGATAACAGCTGGGAAGAAAGTGTCCCTGAATCTGGAGGAGTGTTTTTTCATACTCCTATACCCGATGGGAGAAGGGAGAAGAAAGGAGGAGTGTCCAGGGTGCGAATGTACGATGAAAGCATCCGTGGTGGGACAGGCGGATGAGAGCAGTCCATACATTCATCCAATACTAGACTATATCAGTCAAACATACCAAACGGCGAGCGGAGCAGAGGCCCATTTATATGGTTGGTATTGGAGTGGAGTTGGAAGACGTTTTGTCGTCGCCGCCTAAAGGTTTTTTTTACGGTATTAGCCCTGCAAACAAGTTCAATTATTAAGATAAGCAATGAAAGTCAGAGTCGACTCCTTCATTGGTTCCTTATATACTTTTTCTGGATTCGATATTAGGATACCCATACTGAATGAAGATTGTTTTATTTGCCTTTATACCCCCTGAATGTTCAAAGGGTTGAACGAATTGGGGCATTGAAGTTTCAGAATGCGATTTATTGTCCCCGGCATTCCAGGTTTTAGGTGATCCTGTTGTGATCTGCCTTTAGTTTGTCACAGGTCTCACGGTTATATATTATTTTGTGTGGTAATTTGTGGCGCGATTTTAATTTAAGTGACAATTACTGAGAGGTCTATCCAGAAACAATAGTCTCCCTCTCCCCCGAAACATCACCCATTCCTTCTATTCAGGGATGCTGAGCTACTCCAGCATTGTATGTCTATCTTCGGTGTAAACCAGCATCTGTAGTTCCTTCCGACACAGCAGAATTACAGCTTTGTTTTCATGATATCAAATGCGATGGAGCAGGAATCATAGGGCGAAACACATGAGCAACGTCTATCAATCACATCCGATCATACGAATTGTGGCAGGAGAGGTCCACTCGGCCCTTTTGGCCTGTTCCAGCATTTAATAAACGCCAATTGGATGTTAAATTAGACTATCCATTCTCTTCAAAATCAAAAACAAGGAACCCTTTTGATATTACACTCACCGAGAACATCAATAACGTGTCTTACTGATCTTCTAAAAATAAAATCCCAATTTTACAATTTTGAAAAACAGTAAAACATTAAAGATTTTATTTTAGATTCTTCCTGGAAAAAATACCGCTTCACTTAAGCACAGTCACATGCAAGGATCTGAAAATAGCAATCTTTAGTTACAAATGACTTGTTCACTCTATGCCACAGTGAAGACTCGAGGCGTCAGTTTTCATTCCCGGGGGTCGAGACATTGTCAGTTTCAGTTGGTACCAGATGTAGTGTAATGTCAGGCTACCACTGGATTTAATCGTTCCCAAACCAAATGTAATTTCACCTGTTTTCCATGAAACAGTGCGATGCAACTTTCAGCAGACCGTAGGGAGTTCTCCAACACATCCCACAATGGGATACATTGTACCAACATTTTATCAATTGCTTTAATTTAAGGTTATTAGAGCGATTTTGTGTGAAGTGTGCACTGTCGTTTTCATTAGATATTGATCTAAAATGTGTTTTACATTGTTAAATACTAAGTTGCTAGATACATGGAAACACAAGAAACTGTAGATGCTGGGATCTCGATTTATAACTGTTTTTTTAACTGGTTTATAACTATATATTAATAATACAATCAACCGTGAATATTTGAAAATATCGATTTTGTATTGAGAGGAACAAAAGAAATTGTGATTACTGCATATGCGACATTCTTCGCAGAGCGATGCTTCCCGTAAACATTCTGCATATTCTTCTTAATTTAAAGCGTTTGCAGAGTGCCACTGGTGTAATTGCCACATTCTCTGAAGCATTGCTCTATAATCCAGACAATGGAAGTTGGAACAATCATACAAACTATAAGAAACAAATAGTGTGTAGTCTAAAACAAAGACACAAAGTGCTGGAGTAACTCTAGCACCCCTGGAGTATTCCTGGAACCAGCATCCCTGGAGAGCATAGATAGGTCTGAAGAAGGGTCGCGACCCGAAACGTCGCCGATTCATGTCCTCCCGTGATGTGGCCAGACCCACTGGTAACTCCGGCACTTGGTGTCATTTTTGTGCTGGAGTAATGCTGGAGCAACTAGTGGGTCTGGTAGCATCATCGGCTCTGACCTTCCTTCCATCGAGGGGATCTATCGCAGTCGCTGCCTCAAAAAGGCTGACAGCATCATCAAAGACCCACACCATCCTGGCCACACACTCATTTCCCTGCTGCCTTCAGGTAGAAGGTACAGGAGCCTGAAGACTGCAACGACTAGGTTCAGGAATAGCTACTTCCCCACAGTCATCGGGCTATTAAACTTGGCTCGGACAAAACTCTGAACATTAATAGCCCATTCATTATCTGTTATTTGCACTTTATCAGTTTATTTATTCATGTGTGTGTATATTTATATAATGGTATATGGACACACTGATCTGTTTTGTAGTCAATGCCTACTATATTTTGTTGTGCTGAAGCAAAGCAATAATTTCATTGCCCTATCAGGGACACATGACAATAAACTCTCTTGAATCTTGAATCTTGATCTCAGGAGGACATGACCAGGCGACGTTTTGGTTCGGGACTCTTCTTGAAGAAGGATACAGACGCATGTCCTCCATAGATGCTGCCCAACCCACTGAGTTACTCCAACGCTTTCTGTCCTCTTTGATAAAGCAGCATCTGCAGTTCGTTATGTCTAATGATTGACCTAAAAACAATTATCTCAAATAACAGAAAAATAATCATCTCAACCAAGTGCGCACAAGGCAAACAAAACGAGGGCAACCAATGGTGCCAAAATGTCCTAGAGAGATCCCCCTATCGAGACGCACACGTTAGATAGTCACTAGTGACTCATTCATTCACCGTGGACGACATCAGGTGCGAAACGACAGGACCATCACATCTAAAGTGTGATTCTAATCTCAACGCTGCCTTTTGACCTTCTGATCGCAACTAGTCAGAAAACTCAACGTTGTCTATTCACACTATGATCCCAATACTAGTAAATCTATTCAGAAAACGCACCCAGCAACGTAACTATAGACGTTGATTCTAAAGAGGAGTGAATTAGGAACGACCGTGCAAGGTACTCTTGAGTATCTCCTTGGCTGTCTCCAGCGCGGTGGCAGCTAGTACCTCGATGTGAGGCACGACGCCGGCTCCCTCTAAGGATCTCCCATCCGGACTGGACGACCTGAGGGTCGGCATGGTCAGGTAAAGGTCGGTGCCGTCTACATGGTAGGTTTGCGGAGGGTGACAAACGCCGCTCGTCACTTCGCCTACGACGTGTGCTCTTCCCAGCGTCTTCATAACGAAGACGAATTGCTCGGCTGCTCCCGAGGTGTCGTTGCTGGTGAGGAGAATCAGCTCCCGTTTAGATCCATAACTCTCCCCTTGACAAAAAAAAACAAACATAAAAAATAACAGCACTGTAGGGCTGCACGGTGGCGCAGCGATAGAGTTACAACGCCAGAGACACTGGTTCGACCCTGACTGCGGGTGCTGTCTATACGGAATTTGTACGTTCTCCCTGTGACCGCGTGGGTTTAGCCGAGAACCTCGGTTTCCTCCCACACTCCAAAGACGTACAGGTTTGTAGGTTCATTGGCTTGGTATTAATTGAAATATATATCCCTAGTGTAGGATAGTGTTCGTATGCCGGGATCGTTGGTCGGTCCGGACTCGGTGGGCCGAAGGGCCTGTTTCCGCGTTGTGTTTCTAAACTAAACTAAACTGTAATGGCGAGGAATGTGGTCGAGAGCGAACATTGAAACATTTGCTGCCTTTTATATACTCACCGGACATCCATGGAATGGTCCATATTTTGGAGGTTGTGTCCGCAGGTCTATTGTACACGGTATCCAGGAGCACGGGGTCCCCACCGTCAAAGAAATAGGAGCAGAGTGCTGGAATGGACGAGGCGGATCCTCCACCGTTGTACCTGGGGCACCCATAAGGTTGTGCATTATTTGCATGTGTAAGCAACAACGCATTGCTGCAGTATAGGGGAGGGGGGCAATAGGGGGTGGGGGTCTTGCGTTATATCCATGCAAAGTTCTCTTTAATTCACCCCATCATGAAGAATCAATTGTGCGGTGTGTTAAATGATTGACTACAAACCTGGCGCCCCTCTGTCCTCGGTCCCATGGTGGAGCATACCTTTTCTTCACACCGTTTCCCCCGACAACTCTTTGGTTCCTCTCATGACATCCCAAGCTCTCCCCAGGTACTTCTCCCTGTAACCGCAGGAGATGCAACACCTGCCCCTTGTACCTCATCTCTCACCTCCATCCAGGGACCCCAGCAGTCCTACCAAGTGAGACAGAGGTTCCTGTGTATCTCCTCTAACCCCATCTACTGCACCCGGTATTTACAATGTGGTCTCCTGTACAGCGGGACCAAGTGTAGACTCGACCACCGTTTTGCCGAACACTCGCACACTACGCCAAAGCTCTACCTGGTCTCCCGGTTGCGAGCCACTTTAACTCCCCTCCCCATTGACCTTTTAAGGGGATCTGAAGGCTATTATTTCATGCAGAGGGTACTGCTCATGTGGAACAAGGCCGGTACAATCAAGACATTTAAAGGACACTTAAACGGCTACATGGATCGGAAAAGCATGAAGCTAGACTGGCCAGAGATAGGTACAGTAAGTACACCTAGCCTAGTTCGACAACTTGGTCGGCATGGACGAGTAGGGCCGAAGGGACTGTTCCCGTGCGTGCAGGTCTATGACTCCACGATCAAATGGAAATAGTTTTAAAAATCCTATTTAATTTTCATATCTCAAGACAGCACAACTAACAAGTCACTGGTTTGCCTTTAACACGCAATCTCATAATTACGAAAGTTGCACAAAGGAGATGAACCGGGACTGGTGAAATCCGGTGTAATAGCACATTGAAGCAAACTGGGTTCTTCATGTCATTTATACAGACAGACCGAAACATTATCCACGCTCATGCTAAGTTCTCTTGCTAAAATTTGATAACACTATCTTGTTCATCAAACGTCTGGATTTATCTTTACAATAGAAAAAAAATATCACTTCGGGATTCAGGACTGAATTCAAGGAAATATTTCCCTATCCCCAACCATCCTTCTAACTCCTAAACATTAACAGGAAATTATCAGCTTTCAATAAGGTAATTTTGTCCGGTTTGGAAATCTGAAATATTTAAATCGGTGGGACAAAACCTAGAAAATCTACAATGAAGTGAGGTTTATTACAATCAGCTCTACATTTGATTGTCCAGGCGCCATATACTGAATGTGTCGGATGGGACTGCAAATACTGATAAACACAAAATGCTGGAATAACTCAGCGGGTCAGGCAGCATCTCCGGAGAAAGGGAGTAGGTGACGTTTCGAGTCGAGACCCTGAGTCTGAAGAAAGGTTTCGACCCGAAACGTCATCCACTCCTTTACTCCAGAGATGCTGCCCGACCCGCTGAGTTACTCTAGTATTGTGTGCCTATCCATACACTGAATGCCTTTTCAGTTCCCTCCAGCACCTGCCCGATCAAGGCGATGCACGCTGCTTACAAAATATGTAGCAAATACTGGGATGGCACATCAAAACGCACATCCATGTACAGCCCCCGACATAAACCTCCGACATTTTAGTCACCTCCAACGGAATCCCACCACTGGCCACATCTTCCCATCTCATCCCCTGTCTGCCAACCGCAGAGACCGCTCCCTCCGTAACTCCCTTGTCTATTCGCCCCTTCCCATCCAAACCACCCCTTCACCTGGCACTTTCCCTTGCAACGGCAGGAAATGCTACACTTGTCGCTTTACCTCCCCCCCTTGGCTCGATTCAAGGACCCAAGCAGTCGTTCTAGGTTCGGCAGACGTTCACTTGCACCACCTCCAACCTCATCTATTGCATCCACTGCTCTAGGTGTCAGCTGCTCTACATCGGTGAGACCAAGCGTAGGCTTGGCGATCGTTTCGCCCAACACCTCCACTCGGTTCGCAATAACCAACCTGATCACCCGGTGGCTCAGCACTTCAACTCCCCCTCCCATTCCGAATCCGAACTTTCTGTCCTGGGACTCCTCCATGGCCAGGATGAGGCCCACCGTAAATTGGAGGAGCAGCACCTCATATCTCGCTTGGGTAGTTTACTCCCCAGCGGAGTGAACATTGACTTCACTAATTTCAGGTAGTCCCTGTTTTCTCCTCCCCTTCCCAGCTCTCCCACAGTCCAGTGTCTCCGCCTCCACCTTTCTTCTCTCGCCCCCACCCTTACATCATCTGAAGAAGGGTCTCGACCCGAAACGTTGTCTATTTCCTTCGCTCCATAGATGCTGCTGCACCCGCTGAGTTTCTCCAGCATTTTTGTCTACCTTCGATTTTCCAGCATCTACAGTTCCTTCTTAAACAAACTTCATGTACAGCACAGTCGGTGAGAATCTCTTTACGTTTTAAACCATCCCCAGCTCACCATCGCCATCTATTGCCCACAAGCGGCATTGCTATTTCCCGCTCCTTATATTAGCCAACCTTAGGCAATCTGCACAGTGTTACCAAATTAATGTCAAAAGATATTCATTGTGCCTAATCGAGGAAAGATGGAAACCGACCCAACCCCAATTGGTTAATTACAGCCAGCCAACAGGAAAGCGTTCAACCAAGTTAGACACAAACACGCTGGAGTAACTTAACGGGACAGGCAGCATCTCTGGATAGAAGGAATGGGTGACTTTTCGAGTCGAGACCCTTCTAGGCCAAGTTAGCCGGTTTGGACGGACAAATGCTTCGCAATCCTACGTCAACCGGAGCCCTGGGACGATTCCCCTCGATCGGCCATTGCTATGTAGTTATTGTCCATTTTCCATATAATTATTGAAGCTGAATATCAGGGCGAATAATACGTTCTATTAATTGAGTGTCCCTACTTATGTCAGTCATTGCTGGGGTTCCCTGGTAGATGCCATATCGTTAGCTGTCGACCAACATAGCACACCTAATGTGAATACAGGGAACTGCAGATGTTGCTTTACAAAAAAAAAGACAAAAACGTGGTGAGTATTTCAATGTAGACAAAATGTTCCAGAATCTGCAGTTCCTTCTTAAACAGTAGGTAATTCAATGTGCTGTTGGGGTATTGGAATGAATCTTAGCTAGATGGTCGTTGTTTGCAGGGTTTCAGCATGCGAACCATGTTCATAGAGGAGCGTCGCGTGTAACTGAGTAATAGAAACATAGAAACACAGAAAACAGGTGGAGGAGTAGGCCCTTCGAGCCTGCACCGCCATTCAATATGATCATGGCTGATCATCCAACTCAGTATCCTGTACCTACCTTCTCTCCATACCCCCCCCCCCCCCCCCCATCCCTTTAGCCACAAGGGCCACATCTAACCCCCTCTTAAATATAGCCAATGAACTGGCCTCAACTACCTCCTGTGGCAGAGAATTCCACAGATTCACCACTCTCTTTGTGAAAAATGTTTTCCTCATCTCGGTCCTAAAAGACTCCCCCCTTATCCTTCAACTGTGACCCCTTGTTCTGGACTTCCCCAACATCGGGAACAATCTTCCTGCATCTAGCCTGTCCAACCCCTTAAGAATTTTGTATGTTTCTATAAGATCCCCCCTCAATCTTTTAAATTCTAGCGAGTACAAGCCGAGTTTATCCAGTCTTTCTTCATATGAAAGTCCTGCCATCCCAGGAATCAGTCTGGTGAACCTTCTCTGTACTCCCTCTAGGGCAAGAATGCCTTTCCTCAGATTAGGAGACCAAAACTGTACACAATACTCCAGGTGCGGTCTCACCAAGGCCCTGTACAAGTGCAGTAGAACCTCCTGCTCCTATACTCAAATCATTTTGCTATGTCCATGACTGAGCCATAAACTCATACTACGTAGAGAGATCTGCATGTTATCTCTTTGAGGGACGTACTTAACTAGTCCAGTGTTAACCCTACCAGGTTGAATTGGAACACACCTTGGATACACCAGACATTAACGAGATGCTCGAGGAAATCTAAAGCCGACATTTGATCGACACAAGAAACACATTGACACAGGGGCTGGAATCTTGAGCAAAACCGAAAGTGCTGGAGGAACTCGGCGGGTCTGGTCGCGTCTGTGGAGGCAATAGACAGACGATGCTCCGAGTCGAGACTTTTTCTTCAGTCTGGAGAAGATCGCCGTGCCCTCCACAGAGGCGGTGCAGCTGTAGCGTTGCTGCCTTTTGCAGCGCCAGAGACCCGGGTTTGACCCTGACCACTGAGTGTTGTCTGTACGGAGTTTGCACGCTCTCCCCTTGGCCGCGTGGGGTTTCCCCGGGTGCCCCGGTTTCCTACCACTTTCCAGAGACATACAGGTTTGTAGGTTAATTGGCCTCTGTAAAAAGTGTAACATTGTCCTTATAATCGCTGGTCGGCGCGGCCGAAGAGCCTGTTTATTTTACTTTCAACAAATTTGATTAGTTTGAAGTATTTTGGGCACCCAGCAATTGATTACACATGTCACACCCCTGTACAACGTTTTGTCTATTTGCCGTGCCCCTAATTTTGAATACCTGGCATCGCCAACGGATGAAGGTGATCTCAGCACTGATCCACACAGAGATCGTTGGTTGGTTACTCGGTCACTGTAAATTGCCTCCAGTTTCTCGGTGAGTGGTAGAATTTGTGAATGTGGGGAGAATAACATAGGAAGGATGTAGGATTGCTGTAATTGTGTATTTGATAGCTGGCGCGACCTCGGTGGGTTGAAGGGCCCGACTCCGTGTTGATGACACACGACACACGAATCAGGGCGAGATTTGCGCATTTTATAGTTTGGGAAACGGATTGAAAGTAATACTAATTAGCGTCACTATGAATGGATAATCAACATCGCACCGTACATTAATTACCTGAGATCCACAATCAGTGCAACGGTGTGTGCCAGTTTACTCCATATATGCTTCTCCATTAGATCTGACACTTGGGTGATCAAGTAAATGTCAGCGAACATGTCGAACCGGAGGTAGCCGATGGCATTGTCAAACACTTTCGTTTGGAAGGCAAATTTAATTAAGTCTTCTAACATATCCGGAGGTGGGATCTAGGAAAATCACATGGCAGGAGTTAATAGATTGCTTGTTCAATGTCCTGAAATTGAACTGTGTTTTATTTCGGATTAGAACGTTCATAGGTGATAGGAGCAGAAATGCGCCATTCGGCCCATCAAGTCTACTACGCCGTTCGATCACATCTAATCTATCTTTCCCTCTTAACCCAATTCTCCAGCCTTCTCCCCATCACCCCTGACACCCGTACTAATCAAGAATCTATCAATCTATGGCTTAAAAAAATGATCAATTGGCGTAGCCTCCACAGCCTATTGTGACAATGATTTCCACGGATTCACCACCATCTTACTGAAGAGAATCTTCCTCACCTCCATCCTAAAGGAACGTTATTTAATTCTGAGGGTATGGAGTCTGGTCCTAGACTCTTCCACTAGTGGAAACATCCTCTCCACATCCACTCTATCCATGCCTTTCACTATTCGGCAAATTTAAATGAGGTGTCCCTTTATCCTTCAATACTCAAAATGCGGCCTGACCAGCGCCTTATAGGGCAACTGCATCCGTTCCTGTAAACGTATTTTCTGTAAACTTACCGGCATGGGAACCACGCTGGGGATACGGTCCTTTAGATTTTCGGGGATATGCGCGACCTTGAGATGTTTATCACCAGAGAGTTTCTGCAGGTCCTCTGATAATTTCTGGGCCAGCTCCATCTCAGAATTAATGGCATTGTACCTCCCGTCTTGAACCAAGTCGGCGACCTGCCCAGCTACCTTGGCGCCGGTTTCAGCAAACGCGTAATTGTCATCCACCAACTTTGCGGCTGTTCGTACAATCCCAGGCACATTGGCCCGAAGCTCGATGATGCCAAGCGCCACGCCCATGGCTTCATTAGCCTGGACCATAACATGCGGCTCAGAGCCACAGACGCTCCAAACCTTCCCGGTGACGGCGCTCAGGGCGACTAGATTCGGGATGGATACATAGAGGTTGCTGTTTTCTATTCTGTATATGGCGACCGACAATGCACCTCCAATGGTTGGCTCCCCGATCACCGTTGCCCTGTTCATATCTTTCATCGCCCGGGCGAACGCCTCTGCCGCTGAGCCCGTGATGTGACTGGTGAGGATGTAGACATCTTTATCGGGGCCATACCTTCGTCCACGAACTTTTGGCAGCGTCCATATTTCTAAAGTGGACGAAGAGGAGCGGTTGAACACAGAATAAAGATGACGGGCCGGTTCGGCGTCGAAGAAATAAGAGCATAAAACAGGAATGACGGTTGAATATCCACCGACATTGTATCTCATATCAAGGACCAAGACGTCCGTATCGACCAATTTGTTCCACACCCGGTCTAGTAACTGTGGAACAATAACATTGATGGTTTTTGCGTCGGTCATCATGTCGAAACGGAGGTACCCAATGTTATTTGGTAATACTTCCATTTTGAAAAGGGCTTGGATGATATGGTCGAGTTCCTCCGGGGTTGGTACTCTGCCCACCTGTTCCTCCGGGACTTTAGGCGCGCTCTCGCTGTAGAAAACGTGAAAGCGGTGGTCGCCAGAGGCCTCCTTCAGATCCGAGGTGAGCTGAGCAGTCAGCGACTCGTAGTCTACAACAGAGCGGTATAAACCACCCAGCCACTTTGAACGGAGCAGGGAGCTGACCTTGGTGGCCGCCTCTGGGATGGCATAGTGGGCATTCAGGAGAGCCCCAGTGTGTTCCACCAGCCGAGATACTTCAGCGTGGAACTCCATAACATCCCTCGCCTTATCCAGCGCCTCTTCAGCCAACACAATGGAGTCGGGCACCACTCCGCCACCCAGCCAACTCTCCCCGGTGTTATCCATGAAGTTGATGAAGGGAATAGTAACCGACAAGTTGGTGTTTTCGATGTGGAAAGACCGCCAGTGGTGAAGGATGCCGGATGTGATCTCCCCGATCACGGTGGCTCTATACAGCGACTGCATCAGGTAGGCCAGTTCCTCGGCCGCCGTGGCGGTGCGGTGACTGGTGAGCACATACACGCCCTTCCTCGATCCATAGGAGCTCCCATCCAAACCAGCAAGAGTGACGAATTCTCTGGTGGAGTTGGTCAGCCGGTTATAGACGGTGTACAAGCGAACGGGTGGGCTTGGGTCTTGGAAGTAGGACAGCAACACCGGCACAGCGGCCGACGAGCCACCCACATTGTACCTGAGATCTAGAATTAAATTGGCAGTGTCATGAATTGCCCCCCAAACCCTCTCAACTATGTAGGGTCTCAGTTTCATCAGCGCCGACTCGGTGGGGAACATATCGAATCTCAAGTAGCCAGTGTTGCCCGGTAAAATGTCCACTTGAAACACGGCGGATACGACCTGCTGGAGGTAACTGACATCGTCTGGGAGTTCCTCAGGTGGAGTCTGGTCTGTGGTGACTGGGGGTCCCGAACTGACACTGACCACCAGGCGGGGGTCTGCAGAGATGGCCTGTAACTCATAGTTAAGTTTTTCCGCCAGGTTTTGCTCTGAATTCACGGCGGAGCCAGCGACCTGGGCAAGCCGGCTGGCCAGGGAAGGCACATGGTCCACGAAGACATAGTACGCGTACAACAGCTCAGTCACCTTCCGGATGACACGGGGCATCTCCTTCCTCACGGCCAGTATGGAGGTCGCTTTCTCGAGGGCGAGCTCAGCATCCACAGCAACACAGGGGAACACACCGTTCACCTCCCAACTCTGGCCGGTGATCGGGCTAATCGACCTGGAGACGGGCACGGTGATGAAGAAGTCAGACGGACCAATGCGGAACTTTTGGACCTCGAGGGAGCCTCCGGCTGTCTGCTCCCCGACCAGGAGTCCGCGGTCCAAGTGTTTCAGGATGTAGGCCACGTCCTCCGCCGCGCCATGGGTGTTCCTGCTAACTAGCACCAGGACGTCCTTGTTCTTGCCGTAGCGTTCACCCAGCAGAGAGGGCAGGGTCCAGATCTCCTTTGTGGCGTTGGACGGGCGATCGTAGATGGACTCGACGTGAATCGCAGGGATTGCCTCGCAGAAGTAAGATACGATGAAAGGTATACCGGAGACTTTCCCACTGGCACTGTAGCGGAGGTCCAGGATCATGGCGTTGGTGGCGACCATGTATTTCCAAACCGTGTCTACTAGAATCGGGCCAACCACTTTGACGATGTCCTCTTCAATGATGTGGTCAAGTCTCAAGTAACCAACGTTATTGTCCAAAATTTTAAATTGGATAGAATCTCGGACCAAGGCAATGAGCATCTCGCGGCTCGGGAGGGGCAGGTCGATTGGTTCAGGGGCAGAGGTGCCGGGTTCATACGAGACCACTAGCCGGGGGTCGTTCAGAGCTCCCTGTACACCCGAGGTCAGCATTGCCGCCAGGGTTTGTGGGTCGGTCACTCGCAGAATGTCGCCGCTCTGGTTGACCAGCCCGCTGGCCTCTTTCATCCCAACCAAGTTTTCTGGGAAACAGTACTTGTCCAACAGGATATTAGCCATGTCCAACATCAGCGAGGACTGAAACATCTCCCCGACGGACACATGTTGGAGCAACAGAAAGGCCAGGCCGATGAATGCAGTTGCAGCCATTCTTCACACACCTCCACTCCCCACGGCGGGGCCGACCCTGACACAGAGATGCTCCGGATGAGACAGATTTAAGCTTTCATTTATGTTGAGCGGGTAATCTCATTAGTTTGAGCGCAGTAACCCAGACCATTGTCTATAAATAATACAAATTAGCGCTCTGCGTAAATACATCTGGCGGGTTAAATTCTATACGAATCTCAGACCGGCGCAGGATCCAGGGTCGAAATTCAGCCAGAGTATATACAATACATTTATGGATATATATATGATGTATGTTTTTATTTATGATTATGTATATATTACACACATACACACTCTATGTCTGCCTATGTGTGTACATATGGGTATATGGTATATATATTAGACACAAAATGTGTGTAACATCAGCGGGACAGGCAGCATCTCTGGAGAGAAGGAATATACGTTTCGGGTCGACACTCATCTTCAAAATGTGGGGGGGGGGGGGGGGGGGGGGGGGGGGGGGGGGGGGGGGGGGGGAGGGGGGGGGGGGGGGGGCGGGACAAGAATGTAGTCGGAGATAGTAAGACGGGCGGGAAAAGAGAAGGGGGTGACGAGAGGGAAAGCAAGGGATATTTAACATATATATATATATATACACAACTCGTACGTGTAATACCCAAGCGATATATATTCCCCCCCCCCCCCCCCCCACCCGTGGTGCACATATATATTAGACACAAAATGCTGGAGTAACTCAGCGGGACAAGGCAGCATCTCTGGAGAGAAGGGTGACGTTTCGGGTATATATATATATATATATATATACACAAACTCGTACGTACATACATATATACACACACGTGGTGCACACACAAATACACTCGTATACACACACACACACACACACACATATATATAATATATACATATATATGATTTCTGTCGGAACTTAGACTATGGACCTGTTATTTCAAATATACATATACGTATATCATATTATGATATATAGGCATGTCTACATTTATGATATATATCTACACCACATAGTCAAGGCACCAATAACTCTGAATGCTAATTTGTGATCTGTAAAAGACATCGATGTTTCTTGCTATTCTGATATTAATTTTCCTTCAATGCTACTCTGTTTTGAAGAGATCTAAATAGGATTGCCATATCAGAACCCCTCTGGCTCTACTGTTAGGCGGTGCCATTTGTAAGCGCGGAATTAAAGCGGCCCATGCTTCCCACTGAATTACGTAAATGGAATCCGCTGTGACACTAATCCCCGAGCAATGCGTGATTAACTTTTTAACACCGCCGAGTAACATATGGCCGTATCTGACCACCTGCCTCAGCCAATGGAAGTCCTTGTATCACGGGTACCTAGACTGCTTATCAGTTCAGCTGCTTTCGCTTCGGGTCAGTGTGATCAGGAAGGCCACAGGTGGACCCCAGCAGCTGTTGTGACCATGCCTTGACGCTAGGTGCAGTTTTTCGAATATTTTGATATTCTTACGAGAGCGAAGCCAGAAAGACGGGTCTCGACCCAAAACTTCCCCCATTCCTTCTCCCCAGAGATGCTGCCTGTCCCGCTGAGTTCAGCATTTTGTGTCTATTTTCTGTTTAATACAGCATCTGCAGTTCCTTCCCACACAATGTGCAGGAAACAGTTGCAAAGGTTACATGAGGCTGGGGAGACCAAGTCAATGGATATTTTTAAGGCAGAGATGGATAGATTCGCGATTAGTGCGGGTGTCAGGGGTTATGTGGAGAAGGGAGGATAATGGGGTTAAAGAGAAATGGAGATCAGCTACGATCGAGCAGCATTGCAGACGTGATTGGCCGAATGGCCTAATTCTGCTCCTATCACTTTTGAATTTGTGAATTTTCTAATCCGAAATAAAACGGGCCCGCCGATCGTATCCCACAATGACCTTTCTGTCCTGGGCCTCCTTCATTGTCAAATTGAGGGCCAGCCCAAATTGGAGGAACAGCACCTCATATTTTGCATGGGCAGCTTACACCCTGGCGGTCAGCGGTATGAATATTGACTTCTCTAACTTCAAATAACCCTTGCTTTCCCTCTCTCTCCATCCCTCTCTCCTTCCCAGTTCTCCGACCAGCCTGACATTTTTTATCTACTTCCTTTGTTGTTATCTTCTCCTTGCTAACAATAATCTATTCTATATTTTCCTTGATCCCATTTATCTCGTTTTCACACCTTAAATTTCCATATCTCTGTATCTCCCTCTCCCCCGATTTAATCCGAAGAAGGGCCTCGACACGAAAAGTCACCCATGCCTTCAATCCAGGGATGCTGGCAGTCCCGCTGAGTTACTCCAGCATTTTGTGTCTATCTTCGGTTTAAACCAGCATCTGTAGTTCCTTTCAACAACATAAGTGTTATTTTGTTTGCTGCCTGGTTGGATTCGTTTATAGTAAAAAGCAAAATCAGGTTTCATTAACAGATATATATTTCCTAAATTTAAAGTGTGACATTTCACATGGTACTGAAATTGATGGTATTTGCGTGTATTTGGATGGATTGTCAATTCTAGTTTTAACACTTAGATGCTGCTGCATCTGCAGAGTTTCTACAGTATTTTTGTGTATCCTAGTTTTAACACCGTTCACTGTAGTTACACAAATACAATTTGTTTGAAATAGGATTGCGCTGTAAATTTGTCTAAAGAAGGGCCACGACAAGAGGCGTTTTACCTATTCTTCAGAGATGCTGCCTGAGTTTAAAAAAAAATATATATATATTTTTTTTATTGGAAACAATTGTACAAAAAAGAATAACTCAACAGTTCTACAACACTAGCACAGTTTTGACAATGAAGGAGGCCCAGGCCCAGTTCAATTTTAACATTTTTACAAACAGAATATTAAATTGAAATAGGAAAACAGAGAGAAGAAAGGAAAGAGAAAGATGAAAAGAAGAAGAAAGAAGAGATATATCCGCCGACCCACCCATGCGCCCGCTCACCCAGCCTTACAATCAGTTTTGAGTTTGTGTTCAAGGAATTCAATAAAAGGACACCATATTTTTATGAATTGATCTGGTTTGTCAGTCGAGCCAAACCTAATTTTTTTCACAAAAGGGGGGAAACACTGTGGAACATCTTGCTCAATTTGGTCTTTGAGTAATATAGCCTGTGCAGTACTTTAAACTGTATCAGGCAGTGTCTGGCATTTAAAGAGCAATGATGTATGTAATGTCGGCTTTCGTCCCATATATCCTTGGAGATGTGTTGACCCATCTCATCCTCCCATGAGCGCCTATAAATGTCGGATGTTGGAGTGTTCGATGTTTTTTGGAGGTATCTGAAAAAGGTATTGGTGTTCAGATCGTATTTCTCCTACAATTCTTCAAAGGAGGAAAGAGTCCCCTTCTGATAGAGGTCTCCCACAGTATTGATTCCCTGATTCTTCCATTGAACAAAAAACACATCCATAGTACAGGTAGAAGGTTTAAAAGAGGGATTATTTGCAATGGGGAGAAGGAGTGACATGTTTCTCAGTTTGACCTGCTGAGTTACTCCAGTATTATTTTTGCCTTGAAAATAGTTCGACCTGTCTCTGTCCAGTCTGAAGAAGTATCCCGATCCAAAACGTCGCCTGTCCATGTCCTCCACGACACTGGGTTACTCCAGCACTTGGTATTCTGCGCAAGATTCCAGCATCTGCAGTTCCTTGTTTCTCAGTCCCGTCCCCCCAGATCACCACAAGGTGGCAGTGGCGCCGCTCTGAGAGCGGCCTGAATGATTCCCAAACTAGGAACAAGTAGCTTCATCAATAACCCCCTTATTGCATTGCCTGTTAAAAGTTAGATCGAAATCGCAATTGAAATTATCTAAACATGACATCGATTGTGTATTATTAGGGCCAACAGTAACATATTTCACAATTCCACATCAACTTTACAAATGTATCTTAACGTCGCTTTTTTTTTGCACTAGAACCTTAGAGATATTTAAATTTATAATCACAAAATGTTCTAGTCACTATATGTATAAGTTCACCGGATATTCTTTTCTTTTGGCCTTTAATTAAACTGTTTCACATAGAACCAGGGTTGCCTCGCTTCTCAGCGTTTCAACTAGTTTCTCAATTGGTTTGTCATAGAGTCTTACAGCATGGAAACAGTCGCTTCGGCCAAACACGTCCACGTCTAGAATTTAGGAGATTTAGAGGGGATCTTATAGAAACTTACAACATTCTTAAGGGGTTGGACAGGCTAGATGCAGGAAGATTGTTCCCGATGTTGGGGAAGTCCAGGACAAGGGGTCACAGCTTAAGGATAAGGGGGAAATCCTTTAAAACCGAGATGAGAAGAACTTTTTTTCACACAGAGAGTGGTGAATCTGTGGAATTCTCTGCCACAGAGGGTAGTCGAGGCCAGTTCATTGGCTTTATTTAAGAGGGAGTTAGATGTGGCCCTTGTGGCTAAGGGGGTCAGGGGGTATGGAGAGAAGGCAGGTACGGGATACTGAGTTGGATGATCAGCCATGATCATATTGAATGGCGGTGCAGGCTCGAAGGGCCGAATGGCCTACTCCTGCACCTAATTTATATGTTTCTATGTCTATGTTTCTATGTCTATGTTTCTATGCCGAACAAGATGCCCCATCGAAGCTGCACCCATTTGACGGTGTTTGGCCCATATCCCTCTAAGCCTTTCCCGTCGACGTAACTACCCAAAGTGTCTTTTAAATGCTGCCACCTCCTCCTCTTGCAGCTTCTTCCATGCGCCCTCTGCCCTCTGAGTGAAAAGGTTGGCCCTTTCAGATCCTGCCCCTTCTTGCCCATCGCGGCTTAAACCTATGTGCTCTGTTTTGTTTTCAATCCTGGGTAAAATACTTTGTGCATTCACCTTATCTACCCCGGTCATGGTCTTATACCCCTATAAGATCGCTTGTCAGCCTCCTGCGCTGTAAGGAAAAGAGTCCCAAAGCTCAGGTCCTCCTCCAGTCCAGGCGACACCCTCGTAAACTGTCTATCAATGTTCACTCGAGAACATTTACGCATGCCTTTGTCACACATTATTTATTTGCGTTAGAAAAACCGGCAACATCCCATATACATACGAACCTCGCCTTAGACAGGTTTTAATGACCACTAATGCCAGTCAGACGCTTCAAGCGCTCACACACACACACACACACACACACACACACACACACACACACACACACACACACACACTATTTCAGCACCACCACTCAAGCCTATTACTGACTGGGAGATTATTTGACCGCAGTTATAATGCAGCAATGTAATTACAGATGCAATTAATAACGTGTCCCAATTGTCGTTCAAATCGGGGTAAGGCTAGATTTCTAAAGAACATCTAAATATTACATGACAACGGAGCCATGATCTCCAGAAATCTTTCGCAAATTTCCCCTTACAAATGGACCATGTTCAAGGAGCACAGTTATGGCTGCTGTCGGAAGCTTACAGTTTCCATGACACGGGCATTAATTTAAACAAAAAGTGCAGACCTTCAGTTCGTCCAAACTTAACTGGGTATAAAACAGAAAGTGCCGGAAGAGGGGGGGGGGGGGGGGAACGGGGGGGGGGGGGGGGGGGGGGGGGGGGGGGGGGGCAGCTGACCTGTTGGCCGGGACCTTTCTTGGGCCCGTTTCGAAGTAGGGCCCCGACTCTTTCTTGAGTCAGTTTGAAGAAGGGCCCCGACCCTGTCCAACTACTCGCTTCGCCAGGTGCTGCCTGACCCATTGCGATGCACCACCAGTTTGTGTTTTGCTCATGATCCAACATGACTCGACTTTCTGTGTCTCCAGGCGTCATCGTTTCTGTGTAAGCTGTTTCACGTTGGTCCGTAAGACCGCAAGGCCACATTGGAGCAGAATGAGGCCATTGGGTCCATCGAGTCTACTCTGCCACTCCATCATCATGCTTGATCTATTTCCCCCTCCCAACCCAATTTTCCAACCTTCTCCCCGTAACCTTTGACGCCCTTATTAATTAAGAACCTATCAATGTTCGGTTTTAAATGAGCACCAATGTCTTGGCCTCCACAGCCATCCGTGGCAGTGAATTCCACAGATTCAGCTCTCTCAGGGTAGACCACACTCAGCTCAGAACTGGTGACGAAAGAGATTGAGGCACGAAGTCAAATCTAATCGAGGGAAATAACTTGTTACACTCCTCCCGAGTGAAGACTTGGGCAAAATGATGACAAATCCCCTCAAGGTAGCGAAGCCAGGAATGTAATATAGTTAATAATAATTCCAATAAGAAATTCGAGGCAATGTTGTTTGCAACATCCCTGGAGAGAAGGAATGAAATTCTACAACATTACTCCAGCATATTGTGTTTACCTTCGGTGTAAACCAGCATCTGCAGTTCCTTCCTACCCCCCCCCCCCCCCCCCCCCCCCCCCCCCCCCCCCCCCCCCCCACCCACCCCCTCCTTCGACACGTCTTGATCCTTCTGGGAAGAGGTTGCGTTCCCTACGATGGCCATCCAGGAGTCCACAAAGGTGAACGTGCCATAATCTATCCCGACTGTCCAAGAAGATCACAAGGGCCCAGCCACCAGTCCCTGTATAGTCCCTGTTACTTTAGATTAACTCTGCAGTTGGTCAGAGACGGGGGGATGTAGATTCTGTGCTATCCCTGTATCACCAGCCAAACTCCCGCCTCATCTCCTCCAGGGGGTGCTCCGAGATCACTGGACATGTTACCAACATCTACTCTCTCCTGTCGCGTCCCCAGGCCTCCCACAAAGGTATCAAGTGGGCAAAAATGCTGGAGAAACTCAGCGGGTGCAGCAGCATCTATGGAGCGAAGGAAATAGGCAACGTTTAACGTTGCCTATTTCCTTCGCTCCATAGATGCTGCTGCACCCGCTGAGTTTCTCCAGCACTTTTGTCTACCTTCGATTTTCCAGCATCTACAGTTCATTCTTAAACAAGGTATCAAGTGGCCTCTGCACAGTGCGTACACGATCGAAGCGAGAGAGCGGGACAAGTGAATCACCCAGCAGCGAGGCCCTTCCAGTCTTTTACAACTTAATTCCACGCACAGAGGAAACATACCAGCACTCCCATCCCACAACAATACACAGCATCGCAATCAAATGGCACGCTCTAAAATAGTCATTATTTTTTGACTGGTTCTCAATGAAAGTGGTAACTGATTACTAAAAACCATTTACCTTCATGCGCAGGCTAATGCCCCTGTCCCACTTAGAAAACCTGAACTGAAACCTCTGGAGACTTTGCGCCCCACCCCAAGGTTTCCGTGCGGTTCCCGGAGGTTTTTGTCAGTCTCCCTACCTGCTTCCACTACCTGCAACCTCCGGCAACCACCTGCAACCTCCGGGAACCGCACGGAAACATTGGGTGGGGCGCAAAGTCTCCAGAGGTTTCCGTTCAGGTTTCCTAAGTGGGACAGGGGCATAATAAGACACATTTCTAACGAGTCATTCGTTGCAGGGACTCATAGCCGATGAATTTCTTTGCTCTAAACCAAATTCATGGCAATTTCTGCGCTGTGTAAGGAAAACAATGGGCCATGTTCCCAATTTCCTTGCATCCCTTAACCCAATTTTTCGGTCATTTTAACACGAGCTCAATGTTGATTTTTTTGGGGGGGGGGGGCAGTTTGCAAAACTGTAAATATTATGGATGATCGAAGCCTGGAGTCCCTTAGTGCACCGAAACGCTCGTGTCCGGAGTGGAGATATATGGACCAGTGACTGGCCTGGGGAAGCCTCGGCTTACATGTGAAGTTTAAATAAGGTTAGTTGCATATTTAAACCTATTAAAAGTAGTCAAATTATGTGATTTTGAAATTGTGCTGCATCCTAACCCATCCAATTTGTCTCGAACTGATGACTTCCGGACCAGAAATTGTTTGTTCACGAGAAGGATGAGGTTGAACTTTTTCCAGAAGAGGTCCATGCTGAAGGTGTATTGTTCCAGGCTTTCAATTGAGCATCTGTGAAGGATGACGATGCTGAATGTAGAACCAAGGGTGTCCATATTGGTGATGGAACCAAGGATGTCTATGCTGAATGTCGAACCAAGGGTGTCCATATTGGTGATGGAACCAAGGATGTCTATGCTGAATGTAGAACCAAGGGCGTCCATATTGGTGATGGAACCAAGGATGTCCAGGCTGAATGTCGAACCACTGCTGGTAGACAGACACTAAATACTAGAGTAACGCAGTGGGTCAGGCAGCATCTCTGAAGAAAAGGAACTGATGACATTTTGGGTCAAGACCCTTCTTCAGACTCACTTCTTTAAACTTCAGACCAGGTTTCTTGCAATCTGCTCAACTGATTACATTTAGTTTTAAATTCTGAATCATTTTCCATATTATAGTGATATTGGGATGAGATTGGAATTTACCAACTTTTTTGAGAGCATCATGAGATTGCAGTTCCTAAGGCATCGGCAAATACATTTTATTAAACAAGTTGTAATAAAGCAATTAGAGTTGGTCTTTACATGGAAAGAGATATTTGAAGTTGAAAACAGAAGTAACAATGCGACTCTACTTTTAGTTTTAAATGTCATTGAATCAAAGTCAGGGAAAGAAACCACTGCATCCTCTGCACCACCACATGCATCTCCCTCCCCTCTCTCCACATACACATAGACACACACTTTCTGATCATTATGTGTAACGTGGGGTATTCTAGAATTAAGGACATAACCTCAAGTTAAGCAATCAGCTATTCAAGGCTGAATTTCTCGTCTCAGTGGAATGTGGAGATTTGGAGCTCTCTACTTCAGAGACGTCTAGATGGTGAATCATTAACGTGTATCATTAGGGTGGCACAGTGGTGCAGCAGTAGATTTGCTGCCTTAAAGAGTCAAAGACCCAGGTTTGATCCTGACTATCAGTGCTGTTTGTATGTTCTATATATGACCATGTAGGTTTTCTTTGGGTGCTCCGGTTTCCTCCCACACTCCAAAGATGTACAGGTTTGTTTGTTAATTGGCTTCGGTAAATTTATAAATTGGCCCTTATGTGTAGGATAGTGTTAGTGCAGGGGGTGATTGTTGGTCTGCATGGACTCGGTGGGCAAAAGGGCCTATTTCCATGCTGTATCTCTAAAGTCTAAACTTTGAGGTCTACATTCAAGGTTGATACAGAGAAAATATTTTACTGGAGAAAAATTCAGGAATAAATGATCAAGCAGGAAAATGGAGTTAGGGCCCAAGAGCAGATAATGAAATTATGTAAGAGTCCACAGGGGCCATGACCAATGCCTGTCCTTTTTCCTTTTGCTCTTATGGACATTTTCAGTGATTGAATGGCCAGATATGATTCATCTTTGGTGTATAATGCATGGAAGCTGCTTTCATAGTGGATTAAAATGGATCAGGAAAGTGTTCACATAATTTGTCTCAAATGTGTGTTTACTGAGACTTACAGGAGACCTGCGCCAGTTTGTCACCATTAATCCCATGAGATCCCGAGAAGAATACAGCGGCCAAGACATTGGGCAATTTCTACACAATGGTCGTGTTTAGCATGCTGAGGACTAACTTCATTGTACAGTATCCTGCCCGGGAGCCCAAAGGCAGCGTGAATTGGAAGAGTCATTCACCCATAGGACTAATTGGTCTCGGAGTGATGTTGTGGTTGATGTTAGAGTTGGTATTCACACGGCACTATTGTGGCAAAGTTTAATCATGCGGCATTATTGAGCGTCTCTGTGTCAATCCACGCAGAGATATGTCTGGCGTTGATAGTTCCCTCCAGTATATGTGATCAAGTATTAGCGTATTAGGGGTGGCACAGTAGAGCAGTGGTAGAGTTGCTGCCTTACAACGCTTGCAGCGCCAGAGACCCGGGTTCGATCCTGACAATGGGTGCTGTCTGTACGGGTACATTCTACCCGTGACCACGTGGGTTTTCTCCGAGATCTTCGATTTCCTCCCACCCTCCAAAGGCATAGGTATAGACATAGATGTAGGGTAATTGGCTTGGTGTGAATGTAAATTGTCCCTAGTGTGTGTAAGATTGTGTTAATGTGTGGGAATCATTGGTCGGTGCAGACTCGGTGGGCCGAAGGGCCTGTTTCAGTCTAATCTCTAAATGCTGCATCTCTAAACTAAACTAAACTGGACTAAAAGTAGGCAAAATAAGTCAGTCATATTATATTAAAAAAACTTGAAGTAGCAGAAATGGTTTATGTTGTTGCTTTAAACACACACTCTGGAGAATAGAATAGACCTACAGTTCAGTGCACTTCTGTACTGTCAGAAATGTCTGCATTCAGATGGTGATCCATCTCATCAGATTGGCATAAATGACTTGCTATAAGTAATCAAAGAGGAACAGGGAAGTTACCTTAATATTTGGGTCAATATTTCCCCACCCCACACTATCACAGCATGGATGGAAATCAGATGGACTGGTCACCTTCATTCCTACTCCATGAGACTTTGCAATGTACTGGTAGGTGACTCTATTTACCACACCCAGCACTTCATTGACCACACTTCATTGATTGTAAAGTATATTGTGGTTTCTGTTATTTCTATATTTAATAACTTACCGTCAGTTATTCTTTATGTCCATTTTGTGGTTCTTCCTATGTCTGCCTTATCTCTGCTTCTCTTTGAACTTTCTCCAAAACTTTCTGTCGGCCGAAGTCAGAATTTTAGTTGGAATCTGTCTAGGAGCCTTCTAAACCAATTCCAACAGTGTGCCCTAAGTGTCGCTTAAATATAGAAATTGTATCTGTTCTAATATCTCCTTTGGCATTGAGTTCCAGATACCAACCCTATTCCATGTAAAAAACACGCCTTAAATTGCCTTTAAAACTCCTCTTCTTAAAGCTATGGCCTCCTGATTTTGGTACCTCTATCAGGTGAAAAAGCTCTAACTATCTGCCATATCTATGTCTCTGATAATATTATATACTGTTAATTCACAACTCAGCCATCTTCACTCAAGGAAAAATAGGTTTAGCCCATCCAATCCCACAACTAAACTTCTCCAAACCAGACAACAGTCTGAAGAAGAGTTCCGACCCAAAACATCACCCATTCTTTTTCTCTAGAGAAGCCATCTGATCTGTTGAGTTACTCCAGCACGTTAAAGTCTATCTTCGGTACAAACCAGCGTCTGCAGTTCCTTCTTACACAACATGCTGGTGAAACTCTTCAACATCCTCTCTAATGCAACCACATACCTCCACTAATGTGTCACCCAGAATTGCATACAATGAATTTGAGTGCGATATGAAATTATATCTAGATCAGTAGTCTAGTGCCTTGGATACTTATTTATCACATTCCAATGACGTACAGGTTTGTAGGTTAATTGACTTGGTATAAATGTAAATTGTCCCAAGTGGGTGTAGGATAGTGTTGATCAATGATAGTGGGGATCACTGGTCGGCATGGACATGGTGGGCCAAAGGGCCTGTGTCCATGCTGTATCTCTAAACTAAACTAAACTAAACTACACTCCCTGAATTTGTGAAATTGTACAGACTTGCAATTTCAGGAAAATGGATTAGTACCTTAAAGTTTTAAACCTATAGTGTGCCAGTCTAGAAATGACACATGGCCAACATTTCATTTTGCTGCTTTCTGTCTTCATGATCTGGGCTTTTATTACACAGGGGCTGGGCCTTCATTGGGGGACTGGTCAAGGCCAGTATTGTGGACTGGCTATTTAAGCATTTTCACAATTTCGCACCTCTGGCTTCTTCAAATCCACATATAAATGCACTTTTCAGCACTGCCATTGGATAGGACCCATGAATAAGATCTTTGTCCAGTTTCTCCCCCATCAGTAGCGCAGGAGCGCAAAGGCAAACAGCAGCGACTCTCCTGAGAAAAGTCATTTAGTGTATAGACCCGACATTTTGCATACTGGACATCAGAAATTTAACATCTCAATTTTTAAAAGGAAATTATTAATGCGGACGTTTCTGAACCTCCTTTTACTTTGATGTAACTTCCAGCATTTTATATAATTTTCCAGGGTTCATGTTGGAAATCTGCAGGACTTATTTTTAGTATTATGTTTATTGAACTGGCTATTCGTAGAATTTGCAATGTTCAATAATCTGTTTAAACAAACATTAGTCTCATTTTATATTCACTCATTCCATGCATTTTTCAAGGAAATTCAGTAACACTCCTAAAATGTCAAAATTAATGAGTCAAAAATAAACTGGTCTCATTTATATAAATATTATTCACATTGTGTGTTGTTATTCTGTTCTGGTCATTGGAAGCCTAAAAATAGGCATCTAATTGGTGCCTAGATTTATTTAAAGCACCTAAACATGAAATTATATAGCTTGATATTTGCATACCCAAACTGTAAGAACAGTCAAAAATCATCAGGAACCAATAGGTATGGAAATATTAGCAAATAGTACCATTCAACACAAAACATCACTCAACTTTGACCTTCTAAATCACAGCATGTTGTACTTTGGTTTAATTTTAGTTGAGAGATGGGGTGGGAGATTGCAACCTTCAGGTGGTCCACCCTGTTTCGACTACTGCAATCAACCCGACATGCACAATCAAATAAGATCAAATAGAACAAGTTGTCCAACAACTTTTGGCTGTGCATGCCATACGCAAGAAGAAGAAGTTAAGAGACATAGCAGGGAAACACGACATTCGGCCCATTGAGTCCACACCAACTATTGTTCACCCATTAAATCTAGTTCTATGTTATCCCACTGTCTCATCCACTCCCTGCACACCAGGGGCTAGTGATGTCCCATCTCAGAGGCCCATGGCTACATTACTTCAGACTTTTGAGATATATAGTAGCAAATGGTTGCAAAACAAGGTTGACCAGTCATTATTCAATGTCTTCTGCATTAAGGTTGTGATTGAATATTATATAGATGTAAGCATCAGTAAAATCATAGTCAAACCATTTAAGGGAATGTCAGCTTGAGGAAATAATCAATAGAATAATATATGAAATCCAAGATTTAAAAAATAGGTCATTCTTAATAGTGTGCAGCAGTTCATCTTGCTATGGAGAAAGCAGAAATAAAGCAAGTGTTATATAACTGAAGAGAAACTAACAAATAGAAAGGTTTGACACAAAATGTTGGAGTTACTTTGCGAGACAGGCAGCATCTCTGGAAAGAAGGAATGGGCAACATTATGGGTCGAGACCCTTCTTCCGACTGCATGAGGAAGGGTCTTGACCCGAAACATCATCCATTCCAAGTATTTTCCTTATGTGTGTATGCTCGTGCTACCGGAGTAGGGACTTCCAGCAGTGATAATGAATTGAGCTCCCATCTACTCTCCGGTTTGGTTTTAGAGATGAATGTTTTCCAGAATGATAAAATAAGCTGAGAAATTATCCTTGTGTTCATGCTAGTATTAATCCTCTCAATCAACATTACAGAAGCAATCAGGATATCTCAGCACATTGCAGGTATCACACTTCTATTTGAGACCCACCCATCTCTCCCCTTGACTCTTCAGTTAATCAACATCTTCATTTTAATTCACCCAACACTTACCTCCTCTTACCTGCTCTGCAAAACCACAGTGTTTACTACCCACAAATACATCACTAGCTGCAGTGCCTTGTGTCTGTTTTTGCCTTGCAATGATGTTTGTTGCAGTAATGGACCTTGGCTTAACCCAGCGGGTGAGGACAAGTCACTATTTCCAGGTCACAACCGAAGTAAATTGTGCTGTTGAGGATTGTCGGAAGTGCTGGAGGAACTAGGCTATTGAAACACGCAGTGGATCAAGCAGCACATGTGGAGCAAAGTGAACACAATGGATTAGGTCAGAACCCTTCTTCAGACTGATGGAGTAGAGGGGAGATAGGTTGTAGAGCAAGGCGAGGTGGAGAGCTGGCACAAAAATTGGCAAGTGATAAGTGGATTTAGGTGGGGACAGGTTGATGGCAGGATGAGTTAGGTGGGTGAGAGATGGGCTGAGTTACTAACTAAGGTTGCAGGTAAAGTGGAAAAGGCTAAATTGTGCAGATGTGGAACCTAATGAGCGAAGATGGAGAATGAAATGTTGAACTAGAGGCAACATCCTTCCTTATCAGATTCCTCATCTGTACCCGTTTGCCTTCTCCACTCCACCGCCAGCCTTGGTTACCATCTCCACCCAACCCTGTCCACCTGACTCGTCTGCCAATTACCCCCCCCCCCCCCCCCCCCCCCCTCAATGGAGCTATCTATCACTTGCCCCCAACCTCTTTCCCTAAGTGTTATTATCCCGGGACAGTTTCCGTCCAACCTTACACCCATGTTGGGATTTCTTAAGTCTTCCCCAACCCGGTTCCACTGTAATCGGCGCCACCCACATTACGCTGCCAAACTCCCCACGGGCATCAATACCAAATGGGCCGCTACTTGTTTCACCGGGACACGAAGAACTGCAGGTGCTGGCGTCTTGAGCAAAATACAAAGCGCTGGAAGAACTCAGCTGGTGATGGGCCCCGGCCCGAAACGTCGTCTGTCCATTCCCCTAGCAGATGCTGCCTGGCCCGCTGAGTGGCTCCAGCACTATTTGTTACACTTCACTGATGGAATTGATCATAGAATTTAACAACACTTCAAATAACAGCAGTGGTTTGAGGCTCCACTGTTATATTATTCTCTGCAGGTGAGCATTTATAATCCAAGAGGCCCGATAAAAGCCAGCCGGGGTGTTCTCCACCATTCAGGTCAGCCGAGAACCGAGCAGGAAATGGGACGGTGCGCATCTAGTGAACCAGATGCTGTCCAACTGCCCGAGCGCCTTGCGGCGGCGAGAGCTCTCGGCAAACGCACCTTGTCTTCTCGCACTAACCCCCATTTGGGAGTACATGCGACTACGAATGGACATGATGGGCCGAAGGGCTTGTTGATCTGCCGCACACCTCTGTAACAGATGACTATTCGCCACCTGGTTGAACTTAAAATAACGCTTATAACTCAAATGTTCAGACTCATTATAGAGATTTGCTTCTCGTTATTTAACCTGGCATCAAGTTACGCACAGACATTGTGGGCCGAATGGCCTGTTCCTGTGCTGTACTGACTGTGTTCTGTGTTCTAATACGACTAATAATATCAAAGTTAGTTTGAAGAAAGGCCCTGACCGAAACGCCACCCGTTTAATTCTCTATAACTTGGACCATTGTGGGCTCCACCTTCCCATGGTCATATTTACTTTTTGCACATCGTTCGTTCATTTGTTCAATATCTCTCTATATCACCGTCAATATCTCTCTCGTTTCCCTTTCCCCTGACTCTCAGTCTGAAGAAGGGTCTCGCCCGGAAACGTCACATATTCCTTCTCTCCAGAGATGCTGCCTGTCCCGCTGAGTTACTCCAGCACTTTGTGTTATGTTGACTATTAAACAACATCTGCGATTCCTACTAACATGGAAGTGATTATTGGTTCATTCTGCCATTGCCATTTAGCCAACCGGGTCTACTATTTTACATGTTACCAACGCGCCCACAACAAGAGATGTCTTTTCTACGGGGCATCATCTATACTCACATCTGTGAGTCGGTCTAACACTGGGGCCCAGCGGCGGGTAAAGATTCCACATAACATACTGTCCTTGGCCTAGATTTCGTTGCCCTGTTGTGCTCTGACCCCCACGACTCTTCTCTTTGCTAACAGCGAGCGCGTACTGGAACAAGGCAGTTTATCTCTCTGTTTTTTGATAAACTATTTATTCGCTCGCAGGATGTGATTGTCCGCGGGTCTCTGTTCAGCATACTGAAGGCATGTGCGTTTATCTGATCAGCTTACGATGCACAGAGAGAGAGAGAGGGAGAGAGAGAAGAAGGGAGAGTGGTGTGTTACCACAAAAAGCTCACAAAGAGTAACTCAGCGGGACAGACGGCATCTCTGGAGAAAAGGAATAGGCGACCTTTTTCCGGTCGAGACACTTCTTCAGACAGAGTCGGGGGAAAGGGTAACGAGAGATATAGACGGTGATGTAGAGAGGCATAGAACAGAATGAATGAAAGATGTGCAAAAAAGTTACGATGATGAAGGAAACAGGCCACTGTTAGGTGTTAGCTGGGTGAAAACGAGTCACAGACAATGAGACTCAACATGACGACTTTGAAGCAAACAACGACTTGGGAGTGGGCGATGAGAGAGGGGATGCAATGGTTAATCGTAATTGGAGAAATCAATATTCATATCGCTGGGTTGTAAGCTGCCCAAATATGAGGTGCTGTTCCTCTAATTTGCGTTTGGCCTCACTCGGACCACGGTGGAGGTCTAGGCCAGAAAGGTCAGCGCGGGAATGGGAAAGGGAAATTAAAGTGTTTGGCAACCTGGAGATCAGATAGACCTCGCCGGCCACGGGACCCCTTGTCACATAGCGCGCTCTGAGCAGCATCAGCAATACATCAGAGCAATCTAAATTATGTGTAGGGAGAAACTGCAGATGCTGGTTTAAACCGACGATAGACACAAAAAGCTGGAGTATCTCAGCGGGTCAGGCAGCATCTCTGGAGAAAAGGAATTGATGACGTTTCGGGTCGAGACCCTTCTTCAAACAATATAAATAAACCGGTACATGTTGAAGTTATAATCGTGAATTCAAAGGAGAAGGTGGAGTTTGGAGAACACGCGACGTTTATTAAGCATGACGGGATTACACTTGGATCATAATTATGTACCGTGCAAGTATTTACAATGGTCTACCGTTAAGAGGTGCGTTGAACCATGTATGCTGGTCAGCTGTACATATCTTGTCATTAAATAAACAAAAATATAAATTTGCATCCCAAATGTACAGATTTACAAAAAAGTAGGCTCATGTATGTTGTGTAGGAAAGAACTGCAGATGCTGGTTTAAATCGAAGGTAGAAATAAAATGCTGGAGTAACTCAGCGGGTCAGGCAGCATCTCTGTTGTGTATGCTGTGCGTTGTTTGCGTGTGGTGTGTATATATGTAGTGTGTAAGTCCGTATGTGTATGAGTTGCGTATATGGCGCGTGTGTGGCTGTCCTGTGTATATGTGCTGTGTATGTATTGTGTGTACATGTGTTGGGTATGTGGTATGTATGTCCAGTGTGTATGTGTGTTAAATATATAATATGGTGTATGTATTGTGTATGTTGTGTATACGTGGATCTTTGTGGTTTGCTTGTGTAAGTTGTACAGTCCTTGTGAATGTGTAATATTCATGGTGTATATGTGTAGGTTGAACGGTGTTGTGCATGTGTTATGCATGTGGTGTGTGTACACATGTTGGGTAAATGGTGTACGCGTGTGTTGTGTGTATATGTATTGTGTATGAGTTGCATATATGGCGCGCTTGTGTGTGTTCTGTGTATATGTGCTGTGCGTGTATTGTGTGTGTATGGCTGTGTACATAGAAACATAGCAAATAGGTGCAGGAGTAGGCCATTCGGCCCTTCGATTGCACCGCCATTCAATATGATCATGGCTGATCATCCAACTCAGTATCCTGTACATGTGTTGGGTATGTGGTATGTATGTCCAGTGTGTATGTGTGTTAAACATATAATATGGTGTATGTATTGTGTCTATACGTGGTAGTGTATGTGTGATGTTTGTGGTGTGCTTGTGTAAGTTGTACAGTTCTTGTGAATGTGTAATATTCATGGTGTATATGTGTAGGTTGAACAGTGTTGTGCATGTGTTATGCTTGTGGTGTGTGTACACATGTTGGGTAAATAGTGTCCACATGTGTTGTGTGTATATGTATTGTGCATTCGGTATCTGAACGTGGTTGGTATCTATATGTGTTGTGTGTGTGTGTGTGTGTGTGTAGTGTGGTATGTATGTATTGTGTGCATAGTGTGTTTGTGTGGTTGTGTTGTGTATACGTGTTGTGTGTATTTAGTGTGGTATGTATGTATTGTGTGCATAGTGTGTCTGTGTGGTGTATATGTGTTGTGTATATGTGTTGTGTGTATGTAGTGTGGTATGTATGATGTGTGTGCTTAGTGTATCTGTGTGGTGTATATGTGTTGTGTGTATGTAGTGTGGTATGTATGTATTGTGTGCATAGTGTGGTTGTGTGGTGTATATGTGTTGTTACCGCTTGGTGTGTGTAATGCGGTGTGTGTGTGCGGTTTGTCTACATGTCTACTTCTCACTATCTGCAGCCACATTCCACCACCACCATCTCCTCGTATTTATACTTGTAAGTGGTGACGCCGGCGTTGTTCTTGTACAGCATGGAGATGGGATCGAGTTTGGTGGGCACACAACACGCCTTGGCAGCTTTATCGGGGTTCCAGTGGTTGACCAAGGTCTGGATCTTGGCGTGGTTTGTTGGGGTGACATGGTCGGTGAGCGGGATGTAGCAGACACCTCGGCACTCGTAAGCCTCGTAATCCTTGGGGGCGACGATCCACGAGTCCCAGCCGATCTCGGTGAAGTCCACGTGGAGAGGGGTGCGCTTGCAGTAATTCCCTTTTGCGCTTCGGCGGGTTCTGGACGTGGAGTCCAGGGAGAGCGCGGTCTGCGGATGGGACAAGTCATATTCCGGGCCTTCGGAGACCGCCAGCTCCACGGCCGCCACGTCCTGTTCGTGCACCAACATTTCCTTCACCTCGTCCCCCTGACCGCGCCTCTGGTCGTCCGAGAACACCACCAGTAACGGCACATTCCTGCTCTCCGAGCCGGGCTCGCCCTCCGCGACCACCGCCCCCGAGTCCCTCTCCTCGGCGCTTTCGATGTGAACTTCAAGCTTGTGGGTGGTCCGGTTGGATCTCACCCACCGACTGACGGCGTCGGTCACATCGAAGGTTTCCCAACCGCTGCCCTCGCCAGCGATCTGTTTGGAAACCAGTAGAGACATGGAGTTCTCCAAGTCATGAACCCGGACTATCCTGTTCACTCCTTCGTATAGCCTCCTGTCCCTGGCAACGAAGGCGTAGAGTCTCAACTCGGCCGCCACGATCACTTCATGCCGAGGGATGGTCAGGTTAAAGACTAGAATGTGCCTCCTCGCCCCGTGTTCTCCCACCGGGAGCACCGTTGTTGTATCTGGGGGATACAGACAGAGAGAGCAACTGTTAATTACAACTCAGCGAAATGTATATTGGTTGTTCTATATTCAACCCCTGCATCCCCCTCTCTTTCAATAGACAATAGACAATAGGTGCAGGAGTAGGCCTTCGAGCCAGCACCGCCATTCAATGTGACCATGGCTGATCATCCCCAATCAGTACCCCGTTCCTGCCTTCTCCCCATATCCCCTGGCTCCGCTATTTTTAAGAGCCCTGTCTAGCTCTCTCTTGAAAGCATCCGGAAAACCTGCCTCCACTGTCCTCTGAGGCAGAGAATTCCACAGACTCACCGCTCTCTGTGAGAAAAAGTGTTTCCTCGTCTCCGTTCTAAATGGCTTACTCCTTATTCTTAAACTGTGGCCACCTGGCTCTGGACTCCCCCAACATCGGGAACATGTTTCCTGCCTCTGGCGTGTCCAAGCCCTTAACAATCTTATATGTTTCAATGAGATCTCCACTTATCCTTCTAAACTCCAGAGCGTACAAGCCCAGCCGCTCCATTCTCTCAGCATATGACAGTCCCGCCATCCTGGGAATTAACCTTGTAAACCTACGCGGCACTCCCTCAATAGCAAGAATGTCCTTCCTCAAATTAGGGAACCAAAACTGCGCACAATACTCCAGGTGTGGTCTCACTAGGGCTCTGTACAACTGCAGAAGGACCTCTTTTCTCCTATATTCGATTCCTCTTGTTATAAAGGCCAACATGCCATTCGCTTTCTTCACTGCCTGCTGTACCTGCATGCTTACTTTCATTCCCTCCCTTCACTCTCCTTCCTTCCCTCACCCTAGTCGTCATACTAGTTGCACTGTCGTCCTGTTAAGTTTCACTGTCTGCGTAATTCATTATCACGCACCCCGCAGCCAACAATAGACCCGTGTGGGCTCTACCTTTCCTCGATCATCGATGCATTTTTTCATATATCTCATTCATTTCTTCTATGTGCCTTCTATATCTCTCGTTTCCCTCTCCCCTGACGATCAGTCTTAAGAAGACACGGGACCCCAAACGTCACCTATTCCTTTTCTCCAGAGATGCTGCCTGTCCCGCTGAGTTACTCCAGATTATTGTGTCTAGCAACCGTTAGATATATTGTTGCACCTCAAAACCGCCCCCTCCCCCCCCCCCCAATTAAAAGTGACACCGCGCCCCTCAACATCAGATATATTCAAAGTCTCTTCACCCACGTGCAGTTTGTTCAGGTATTCTCGGGAGTAAGGGGTTGGCGCAGGTGAGTGCAGTAGATTTTGAACAAGGTAGACAAAAGTATTGGAGAAACTCAGCGGGTGCAGCAGCATCTATGGAGCGAAGGATATAGGCAACTTTTCGGGCCGAAAGGTTGCCTATTTCCTTCGCTCCATAGATGCTGCTGCACCCGCTGAGTTTCTCCAGCACTTTTGTCTACCTTCGATTTTCCAGCATCTGCGGTTCCTTCTTAAAGATTTTGAACAAGGTTTACAAGCAAAATTATTCATCCAAACCAATCCCCTTTGCTCCTTCAACTTGCCGGTTCGCCTTTGCATCTCTCCCGGTGGAAACCATGACATTTAGGTATTTGGTTTGCACATTTCAGAGATAGAATCGACCAAAAATCTGTTATGGGTTTCTTCCCAACTGTTATCAGGCAACTGAATCATCCCACCACAACCTGAGAGCAGCGCTGAATCTCAATGGTGACTCTCAGACTAACCTTGAGCGGACTTGGCTGGCATGATCTTGCACCAAACGTTGTTCCCTTACCGTGGCTATGTATAATGTGGATGGCTCGATTGTCTTTCTGCGGACTGGATAGCAGGCAATACTGTACCTCGGTACACGTGACAAAAAACTAAACTGTAACTGTGACAGTGAAAGCGAAGAATGAAGAACCAGGGGAAAGATGTGTCGGAAGGAACTGCAGATGCTGGTGTAAACCGAAGATAGACACAAGGCTTCAGTCGGAGACTGGAAGGTGTGGACGCGCGATCTATTTACCTTCGTTTCTGAAGCTCCTGACAATGTTGGACGAGGGCATGGAAGAGCTGTCGCTGGCGAACTTGTTGTACAGGTCGATCATGAACTGCGGGGGTTCCGCTTCCAGCGGGTCTTGCGAAGGAATCTCGGACAGGTTTACACCCCGGAAGAACTCGTCCTTCACGCTTTCCAAGAACACGTCGAAATCAAAGCCAGAGTGGTCCTCTGGGAAGACTTCGTCTTCGTAATGCTCCAATCCGTCCTCGTGAGTTTCCTGGTCCCAGCCGCTCAGCGGCCTGCACATTGCCACTTGAAGTAGGAAACTGAAGGCGAATGTGATTGCGAGACAGGCAACACAAGTCATTGCTTCTGCTCCTCACGGCGGCCTTCGATTCCCGTGTTAATATCTAGCCGTGAACTGAAGAGGAATGGAGGCGAGCGTGGCTTGTTCAACACATCGGTTCTGCCTGGCTTGCGCGCTATGCTCTGCTCTCTTTCCACCAATATCATCGCTCAGATGGGCCGTCTTATCTTGGCCATTGATGGCCCGCTTGAGTTTCCCTTATCTCGCAACCCTCTTAGTTAATGAAGACTCTGTAAACAGTTGACGACTACATTGGACTAATGGGAAGCACAATGTACATCCCGGCCACTTGGAATCTGGGCTCTGGGGTCAGCCTCTAATTACTTCCACTGCATCGCTGCCAATTCTCTGCAAACATCACAAGAACTTTCAACAGACCACTGCCTTCAAGACCGCAAATTGTTTCTGCATCGGCACAGTACACAGTTTATTTAGTGGGCAAGAGTCAAGTCATCCCGTTTTCAAAGCCATGGATGCTGAACAAAAAGGGCCCCAACTAATCAGGATTTAATTGTAGTCTTAACCTTATTCTCAAATTATCAGTTAGTCAATACAATTTTTGACGGCCTCTGCAGCATGCCGCCTGCTTTGTGTCAAGAGTGTTTTCCCACCATTGGCTTCAGTAGAATGACAGAGAAAGTGGAAGCAGCGCTGCCTTCCGTTTACGGCGTTATCATCACAGAAAAAAGTCCCACAGACTTACTAATGAATTACAAGTAACGAGGAAATCAACATGGATTTCGTTTTGATATATTGCAACTGAAGTGTTACAAAACTGAAGTGATAAAAAATTAACATATCAGAATCCGCTTTTTAAAGATTGAGTACCAACAGTTATAAAGCGACCAGTTAGATGCACTGGCTACATCTGTTGGTATGCCCGCTTAATATTGCTCTGTATGTTAATTTAAAAGCTATTATTCCATCTACCAAAATGCATTTGCAAACAATAAAGAGCAGTCAAAAGATGTTATATCAGCTCGTTGAGTGGAAAAATAATCGTAAGTGGGTGGCAAAACAGGGGATTTCTCAACAGTCCCATATTAAGTGCTTGGCCTCACATTTAGTCCCTTCAACTGTAAAGGAACTACATATCAAACAAGGCATATTATAAATGATAAAAGCCATTCAGACTCTTTATTCAGTCATATTATAAATGATAAATGCCTTTCAGAGTCTTTGCACAAACCCTAATTCACTCCCACAAAATATCACCTCCCTCTTATCACTTGGGCTCAGAATAGACACTCTATGGGTAATCAAAATACCGTGTGAATTACGTGGGCAAAAAAACATTGTGGTAAAACAACGAATTTGGATTTTTAGTACAACGATACTCATGTTACTGGAGATAAATGAAGTATTTGAAGATCTAACACAAAAATGTAATTAAAACCCATGACACAATGGTGGATTTTATGGATATTAATTTGAACAACACAATGAAAAATATGCACTATATGTTTCCACAACCACTTTATATTAATAATTTCAGATATTTATATTGGAAGTTATAAAAAGTAGAAATCAATTGAGGACTTCCACAACTGAAGCCTTTTTATGGTCAAAACATTTGTGTTGGCTTCATGTGGAATGGAACATGGACACATGCCTTTTGCCTTAATCATCCAGAAATCCTCCTTGACAACACAAAGCAGACCGGAATATTTGTTATAACCCTTAAGTAGATAAGGCAATTTTTTGAAATGCATTTAGCATAAAGCATGCACACATCCTTAAAATGTCATCAGCATTCATACATTAGGTTTTGTTAAAGGAATGTCGATTATTGCCGTACAACAATTGGAATGACGACTTTAATCTGCTGCTGCAGAGTGACTCTGCACAATTCTTTAATCCATTCATTGCTTAGACATTGGACTCCATGCCACTGGATCCTGTCCCAGATTTGTCAAGGACTGTGGGGTGGCTGTCTATGCACCAGTCTCCCCACGTTAAACAAAGTCACGCACAGGCGTCCCCCATATAGGGAACAGCACCCTGGAGACTCCCATGGTCAGCCATGACTGAAGAGGGCTTAGAAGAAGAAGGTTAGACATTTGATCCATCTAGACCTTTGAATCAGTTTATTGCAAGTTGCTTTTTGCAAATGACTATTTAAGCAGCAGGACAGAGTTCGCTTAGCACTTCACCTCTCTAATGCATTTTGGTAAATCTGACCACCTGGCTGTGCTTCTAATCCCTGCCTTCAAGCAGAAACTGAAGACCGAGGATCCCATACAATAAGTTGATCAATGCTGGTCAGGCCAAACAGTTGAACTGTTTTGATGACTGGTCCATATACAAAGACTCTAGTGACCCCTAGAGCTATGCCAGCGGGAGATTCGTCTCCTGTTAGGGTCTACCGTGCTGGACAGGTCGAAGGGTGCAGGCGAGACGGAGAGCGATCCACTGGTCCTCCAGGTTGGGGGTTGAGCACAGAGCTAACAACCATGCCCCGCAAAACAAATATATTACACAAAGAGCAACTGAAGGAATCAACAAGAAGTGGAGGACCTTTGTTGTTGCCCTACATGCCAGGAGGCATAATAGGCAGTAAACAAGTAAGTAATTTTGATGTCCAGTGCGGAGGTATTTGAAGCTGAGAAAGTCTTTTTGAACCCCTAGTATTTGAGGTGAAGTGATATCAGAAAATCTATAATGAGTGGATTAACATACTGATGAAGAAAAAAAATAGCAGCTGACAGAATGTTAACTGAATTCAGGAGGGACTGAATCGATTGCACACTGGGCCATGGAGAAATTTGTATCTTTTTGAAATTTGAGAATGGAATTAACCTTAAATGTGAACATTTCCTGTATGAATGGCGTCAGATTGAAGCAACTCGCAGACACGATGACTTCTCCCATTGTGGAGCTTTCAAACCTAGATCATTTACTTTTGTACGATAGAGGATCAGATGCTGAAGGAACTCATTGTATGGCAAGAATATAAAATGATGTGTACATACATGAAGGAAGCTATACATAAGCTTGCAGTTTTAATTGATGTACGTTGATATCTGTTTTTGTTTTGAATATGAACCAGAAATATTTTGTTGCTGAACTGACTGGGATTACCGTCAGTCACTGTTTATATTTTCCAAAATAACTTTTAGCTTCTTATGGCCCTTCACACATAAGTTTTTTGCTACAGTTCATAAGAAACATCTGAGTTTGTATTCCTATTGTGGGGGAAAAAAATTGAATAGAAATTCGAGGGATAACTTTTTCACACAAAGGGTGGTGGATGTATGGAACAAGCTGGCAGAGGAGGCAGTTGAGGCTGGGACAATCCCAAAGTTTAAGAAATAGTTAGACTGGTACATGGATAGGACTGCCCTTGAGGAAGGGTTTCGGCCCGAAATGTTGCCTATCTCCTTCGCTCCATAGATGCTGCTGCACCCGCTGAGTTTCCCCAGCATTTTTGTGTACCATGGATAGGACAGGTTTGGAGGGATATGTACCGAGCACAGGCAGGTGGGACTAGTGTAGCTGTTGGCTGGTGTGGGCAAGGTGGGCTGAAGGGCCTGTTTCCATACTGTATCTCTCTATGACTTTGTGTGTGACCACTTGGTATAAATGAGAAGGTAGGAATATTTAAAAATATTATCGAGAAGGCAGGAGAAAGAACCAGCTGATCATTCACTCTATGGATCTAAGAATATCTAAGAATTACACCAGCAAGATCAGACATTGTTCTGAAAGGATAGCAACATCAAGGCAGATATTATATTGAATACTTAAGGCTAACTCTTCTTTCTCGTATTCCAAGAGATACCTGGTATAACCAGAATCCAGTGCAATTTCTAACAAGGTTAAGTTATGTGGATGTATTGTCAAAGGAGATTTAAAACCGTTCAAACCTGTACGCCCTAGTTGTGTGGGAGGAAACCGGAGCATGCAGATAATATCCACGCGGTCACAGTGAGAACGTCCAAACTTCATCCAGTCAGCTCAGTAGTCATGATCAAAACCAGTCTCTGGGACATGACCACATAGGTTTTCTCTGGGTACTCCAGTTTCCTCCCACATTCCAAAGATTACATGTTTGTAGGTTAATTGGTTTTGGTAAAAATTGTAAATTATCCCTATTGTGTAGGTTAGTGCTAATGTGTGGAGGGATCGGCGGACTTGGTGGGCCGAAGGGCCTGTTTCTGCACTGTATCTCCAAACTAAACTAAACTAAACTCGCTAATTCCAATGCAGCCGCCCCATCTTCACTGGCCCCACCTGCCTGCACCGGTCCATATCCCTCTAAACCTTTCATAGCATGTGTAGGAAAAAACTGCAGATGGTGATTTACTCCGAAGATAGACACAAAATGCTGCAGTAACTCAGCGGGACAGGCAGCATCGCTGGAGAGAAGGAATGGATGACGTTTCAGGTCGAGACCCTTCTTCAGTTCAAAACATCATATGTTAGATATGTGTAAAGAATAAACTGTCAAGAATATTCCCAGATTCAAGTGGATTTAGAAACTTGAATTTTAATTTTGTAAGAACTTAACATTGTAATTTTATTTGTGGCATTTTGTTATCAGAATACTAAATGGTATTCTAAACAAACCCCATTCAATTATAATCCCCATCTCATTTAGGAGCAAACAATTACAACCAGTAATCGAAGAATATTCTGCAGAATTGAGCAGTCATCTATATTTAAGGACAAAGGATGACCTCAGCTGAGACTGCCAGAGTAAATGTGATAATTGACACATCTGCTGGCTGTGGTTCCACCATTTGACGGTATGAATTTAATCTGAGGGGTGGGGAGAGACGGTGTATCCGAGATCTTTACAGTTGAACAGTGAGCCACATGAGGAGGTATCAGACCAAAGTCTTCGTTCAAGAGATGTTTCAAGGAACATTATGAAAGAAGAATAAGAGGGGATGGATGAGATATTTACTGGGGGATATTTGGCTGAAGGAATCAGAGAGTAAAGGTGATCTTGATAGATGGTTAAAAACGGGGACTGACTAAGAGGTCAGAAAATGAAAGATTGCGGAGATCCTGGAGTATTTTACTGAAGGGAAGGAATGGGGGAGGCCATGGTCAGGTTTGTTCCTTGTGATCAGAAGTGACGGCCATTGAAACAACGAAAGAAAGAAAATTTCTCTGCAGGTCAGGCAGCATCTGCAGTGAGAGAAACAGTTAACAATTTTTAGGATGAAGACCCTTCACAAGAATGAAGAAAAAAGGAAAAAAATTAACAGGATTGTCTTAAGATGCAGAAATGCTATCGGAGTGTCTTGGTTGGCATGGGGCATTATGGTTGAGATGGGCAAGTTGGGCCAAAGATCTTATTTCCGTGCTGTCTGACTCTCTATGAAAATACAGAGCGGAGGTGCAGAACCTGGCGGACTGGTGCGCACGTAACAACTTGTCACTAAACACCTCCAAGACCAAGGAGCTGATTATTGACTTCAGGAGGTCTTCAGGAATATGCCCCAATCTCCATCTACGGGGACAGTGTGGAGAGAGTGTCCAACTTTAAGTTTCTGGGCACTCACATTTCAGAGGACCTCACATGGTCCACCAACACCGCTGCGCTGGTCAAGAAGGCACAGCAACGACTGTTCTTCCTGAGGACATTAAAAAAGACTGGTCTGCCCCAACAGCTGCTGACAACCTTCTACCGCTGCACCACAGAGAGCATATTAACGTATGGCATCTCTGTGTGGTATCGCAGCTGCACGGAGGCGGAGAGGAGAGCTCTTCAGCGCGTCGTCCACAGAGCACAGAGGATTATTGGGACTCAGCTACCAGCCTTGGAGAGCATCTACCACACATAGTGCCTCAGGAAGGCCGTCAGCATCAATAAAGACTCCTCACACCCTTGTAATGGACTATTCGAACTACTTCCCTCCGGCAGACGTTACAAGGCCTTCTACGCCCGAACCTCCAGACTCAGAAACAGCTTCATTCCCAGAGCTATAGCGGCTCTGAACCAGCCCTGCTGAGTGCCCCCCACCCCCCCTGGACTGTCTCCCTCAGATGGTCACGTCGCACAGTTTATTTATTTTTTATTTTTTTGACATCGGTTGGAAGCTGCATACCAAATCTCGTTGCACTGATGTGTAATGACAATAAAATATATTTATATTATTATTATTATTATTATTATTATTATTATTATTATTATTATTGGCAAGAAATAGGCAGGACAAATGAAATCTCTATTAAGCTGGACAAGCCCAGTCAGGTTACAGTAACCTAGTTCTTGGATTAACGAGGTTTGTTAGGGGAGATAACACAAAATAACTCGTTATCTTCTACCCTCTCTCTCTCTCTCTCTCCTCTATTTCACCGCCATTATTAATCAGTTAACCAGGTACCTCATTAACAGCTGTGAGAACCTATGATGTATCGACCCAGGGCACCCTACAAACCTTTTGCCTATATCGCCTCCATGTGGTAAGTGTGCTAGACAAAAGGAGAAGCAATGAAAATAAAATAAAACTGTAACTGCTGGAAACCTGAAATAAGATCAGAAAGTGTTCGAAACATTCAGCAAGTCTGGAAGTACTTGTGGAATGAGGAACTGAATTCATGTTTTAAGTCTGAGATCCTTCGTCAGAACCAGTAAAAAATAACCGAGCTTAATGGTCAGCTCATCGGGGTGAAGAGCATGCGCACTATGCTGTATCTCTAAACTAAACTAAACTAAACTAAACTAGACTAGACTAGACTAGACTAGACTTAACTAAAGCAAATTAAACAAAACTAAACTTAACTAACCAAGCTTCCCAAGGCTGTCATCAATTGCCGGAATTAGGGGTGAAGAAGATGATTCTTCTATAGTGGAAGCTGAAGATGGGGAAAAGACCTGTTCAGACCTGTTGTAATAAGGATTAAGCAGCCAAATCGTCTAATTTTTCTTTGCAGGAAGATCTGAACATTGTACCCTCAAACGGAATTTAAACCTGGATCCTGAAGGAAATTAAATTATCTCCACAAGGATCCATTGCCAAAAGAAAACTGTGAAGAGCCTGTTGATTGGGAAAGGAAGTTATCAGCCTGAGGGGCACCTGAGCCGGTGACTCATGTAGTTGAGGCCCCTTTGCACATTCGCAGTACTGCATAAGGAGCGAGGCAGATAAATATCAGTTTTGTCTTTCCCAATTAGCAGAATACAGCTGAATTAACCAGCTCCGGTTTTCAATATTTCAGGCCACTCTTTGGGGAAGTGATTAGTGAGTAACTGATATGTCCCCGGGAGGTAGTTAAGGGAGATAGGCACCTCTTCTGAGACATCCCGTTTATTTTGTAACCGGAGATTTGACTACATTTTCCAAATTAGTCTCTCATCAGAAACCATTGGCTAAGACGTTTCTTTGTGTTGCATTAGACAGGACAGAGGAACAGAGCAAAAGAATTACAGGACTGGAAAAAGTGCTGAAATCTCCCTGCATGTTCACATCACACATAATATACCAAACTATGCAGCTGAGCTCAATGTCTCTGACATGTTTGATGGACCTAACAGATTTACAGTTCTGTTCCTAATCTGTTACATGACTGAGAGTCACTACTGAGAGCATTTTAATGGCCCAATGTTTCAATGGTACTTTGTTGTCATGTAGTTGATACAATGGGCAGCACAGTGGTGCAGTGGTAGAGTTGCTGCCTGACTGTGCTTACAGCACTAGAGACCAGAGCTCGATCCTGACTACAGGTGCTGTCTGTACGGAGTTTATACCTTCTCCCCGTGACCGCGTGGGTTTTCTCCAAGATCTTCCGTTTCCTCCCACATTCCAAAGACGTACAGGTTTGTAGGTTAATTGGCTAAGGTACATATGCAACAGTGTCCCTAGTGTAGAATAGTGTTAATATATGGGGATCGGTGATCGGCGTGGACTCGGTGGGCCGAAGGGCCTGTTTCTGCATTGTATCTATAAACTAGGCTAAACTCAACTAAACTCCTTTTGCATACAGCTCAGTGACAATCCAACTACACATTAGTCGCAATCAGACTAAGTACGAGAGTGTAAGATAGCAGACCACACTAAGTCCGTACACGAGTTGTCACATTTTAGGTGCCATCTTGTTCCTTCAAATCTGAAATGTTAATAAATGTTAGAGTCTTAACTGGGCCATAAAGGCCTGTTGTGCTGGCAGTGGTAGTCGGTTTAGTGCTGTTGATACAGCTTGCTCTTTGCTGCCATTTTATTCCCTCTAACCCTGGTGAATATTCTATTGTAGAACACATTTCATATCATTTCCAACATCACCACTGAATGCCTGAGTTCCTGTCCTGCTGTTGGCTATGTATTCTGAGTCATTACTTATACAGGGAAGAACCAAACCCTTTGGTCCAACCTGTCCATGCCAACCAAGAAGCCTGGAGTTATTGAGTCTTGAGTTCCATGTCAAGGAAACAGACCCTTTGGCCCAACGTCCATTCTGACCAAGCTGCCCAACTGAGCCAATCCAACCTCCCCTTGCCCAACTCACACCATTCAATGTGCCTGTCCGAGTGCCTTCCAAATGTTGCCGTGGTACCCGCCTCCACTATCCCCTCAGTCAGCTCGTAAATCTTCCATGCACTCTTTGCAGCTTAACAACATCTTTCCTATAGCAGGATGACCAAGTGGCCAATGCAGCAGATCATTGTGAAAGCAGCAACTTAGAGGGAGGTTCTGATCTTGGCCATGGGCAAGTACACTAATCAGTTTCTAAAGAAGCGATGCAGCCCGATTCAAGTTTGGATATGACTGCGTCTCCATTGGGATGCGACTTACATGCAAAATCCATACTTCACGTTAAACCTGCAAGATAACAGGGCTGGGAGCAATCGCTTTAAATTCATTGGTGGTGCATGATCTGTAATTCTTCGCACCATTCTAGTTGACATGAAGCGATTAATACGAACTAATCAGGGGTGGCCATGGTAACGTTTTAGTAAGAACCTACTTTCTGAAGAAGAAGTTTAATAAAAAGACAGAAACAGGTGCTCAGTGCCGGTGGGGTCTAGCACACAGGATCCTGCTTTATACAGCCAATTAAGATACTATATGTTTGCTTGTAAAACTGCCACAGAAATGAAAATAAGAGAATATTCTATTTCTATTTGAAATTGCATAAATGGCTTTTCCTGTTTTGCCTTGTTATGGGAAATACTGACAGTATCCAGAAAAAGCTTGGCATTAAAACTTTTTAGACATGTTCTATCCTGGATATCATATCATATTTCCTGATAACATTGTGAGGGACTATTTCAGTCCAGGAGACTATGCCCGATCAGGGAACAATTTAAATCCCCCCAGTAACAGTCCCTGCAATCTCTCTTCATCTCTTCTCCCCACGTTCCCATCAACTCCCACCCCCCCCCCCCCCCCCCCCCACCCCTTCATCACACACACCACTGCCTTCCCCCACTACCCCTGAAACAGTGAAAATTTAGAGATATGATAATTACAATAACAACACTCCTGTTTCTTCTCTGGAACACTGGGATGCTGCAAGACGACCTGATTGTGGTATATCCAATTCTGCGAGGGATAGATAGGGTAGAGAGTCACAACCATTTTTCCACAAATACCAGTGGGCATAGCTTTAGGGGCAAAGATTAAAGATGATGTGCGTGCTGGGCTACTCTTTTTACGCAGAGGCTGGTGAGTGCCTGGAAGGCGTTGCCTGGGTCGGTGGTTGAGGCAGATATGACAGTGACCTATGAGAGGCTTTTGGATACGCGCATGGATATGCAGGGAATGCAGGGAGAATACAGACAGGTTGGTGGGATACGGCACGATTCTAGTGTTCTTAACAATGTGGATGGAAGAGCTGGACTTGAATTCCATGATATCAGACACAACCTTGAGCAGCAGGTAGAATAATAAAGGCTGGTATTGTCAGTGGCTCCACTATCCATGAAATATGAGAAGCAACATTTGGAACTTAAGGATAAGGGGGAAATCCTTTAAAACCGAGATGAGAAGAACTTTTTTCACACAGAGAGTGGTGAATCTCTGGAACTCTCTGCCACAGAGGGTAGTTGAGGCCAGTTCATTGGCTATATTTAAGAGGGAGTTAGATGTTGCCCTTGTGGCTAAGGGGATCAAGGGGTATGGAGAGAAGGCAGGTACGGGATACTGAGTTGGATGATCAGCCATGATCATATTGAATGGCGGTGCAGGCTCGAAGGGCCGAATGGCCTACTCCTGCACCTAATTTCTATGTTTCTATGTTTCTATGAAATACAATCAATAATATATATTGAAAGTAGACAAAAGTGCGGGAGAAACTCAGCGGGTGAGGCAGCATCTATGGAGCGAAGGAAATAGGCAACATTTCGGGACGAAATGTTGCCTATTTCCTTCGCTCCATAGATGCTGCCTCACCCGCTGAGTTTCTCCAGCACTTTTGTCTACCTTCGATTTTCCAGCAGCTGCAGTTCCTTCTTAAACATATATATTGAAAGCCTCATTTTAGATGGAATAAATACATTTGGACTATCCAAATGTCAGGTGTATACCGAGAAGTTTTGAACAACAGAGTTTGGGACCAGTGCGACACAGTGGCACAGTGGGAGGGCATCAGAGACCCAGCTTGGATCCTGACAATGGGTGCGGTCTGTATGGAGTTTGTATGTTCTCCCTGTAACGGTGTGGGGGGGGTTTCTGCTCACATTCCAAAGATGTGCAAGTTAGTGGGTTAATTGGCTTCTGTAAATTGGCTCCCAGTACATAGGATAGAACATGTGTATGGGTAATTGCTGGTTCAAATGGCACAGTGGGCCAAAGGGCCTGTTTCCACGCTGTATCTCTAAAACTAAACACTACAGCTGACCTGTGAAGTTCAGCGTGATCAACACATCTCCAGATTGCCCTCACCATTCCCGCCTCTTTGTTCTGGAAGCTATTCAAAATCAGCGCATTGAATTTTCCGCCTTTATAATTTACTGATTACAGGTAAAAGGGATAGATTGCAGGTTTCATGCAGTGAAATGGAGCTGGTGTTTAATGGAGCCAATAGGTGTGATTGGTGCTTGTAGGCAGACAGCACAGAATTAGGCTGATACAATGTGGCTTGAAATATGACTTGGATTGCTAACAAAATTTCCAATCCTTAAAAGTTTAAGAGGTCGGAGATATCTGCTACACAATGAAACACCATGGCCAAGGATAATTTCTAGCTGTGTCGGAATTACAGCACAACTAGCCTGTGAAAGAACCAGTTTCAACTGCGCTCATTTGATTCTAAGATTAGCACGAGTCCAGATTCCAAAAAAGATCAATTAAGTGGTCCAAGTTTAAATAAAAAAACAAGAGGGCTTTATATAAATAGAACTCTGAGCAAATTTATTACAGAATTAGTAAGAAACATAACGCCAGAATTGCATGGGTTTATTTAAGGCATGCATGAAATAAATCATGTGCCAAGCAAAGGCAAGTAGTCAGAGAAGGCCCGTGCGGGATATGTTTCAAAAGTACTGAAGTCATTACACTTCCCACAGCGTAACAGCACCAAATAAAAAGCTTCATAATAAATTCTCACTCGAATCGCTGACTTTGTAATCGCAATGTTAGATCTGTTCTTTCTCAAAGACCGTGGCGCAGCTTTAACTATGTTGAAAGTTTCAAGTGGAAGGGGAACAGGAGTAATCCGGCTACTTTGACTGCCAGCGAGCAAACTCTGAACACTGAAGAAACTGCTGGATTTCCACCAACAAAGACCAGTGACCATAAAACAAACGGTTTTCAAGATATGCACCAAAATGTCCATCTTATAAAACAGTGCAACTCTGGTCTTTCCATACATGTATCCATAGCATGGTGCAGTGGAGAGTAACCTAACAGCAAATCTTGCAATCAAATAAAAGGGGCAGCTACTAATAAACAGACCAAGTTGACCCGATAACAGGTCTGTGGATAAGCTGAAGAGAGACATTGGCAGGGGCTTAAAATTTGGCCAATGTGCATGTTATCTGAGAAGGCCCAGTATGAGTACACAGAATACCTAACAATAAAAAGAGATTTTAATAGGAGGGACATTTTCAGAATGTTCGAGTAGCTTTGTTTAATAATTTCTTGACAAAATGCAATTTCATATCAATAACACTTTTAATTTCTCAAGTACTTTGAACATACACTGTAGATTATGAAATGCAAGCTCTGGGCACTGGGTACTTTTAGAAACAGATGCATTACCAAAAACACATTTGTGAATATTTTACCTTTGAATATCACATTCGGGTAGGAAGCATTTGTGTTTTTTTACATGACATTGAAGTTAGAATGTGAACATATCCAGACAAAATGCATAAACTTGAATACCTTCATAGAAGATTGTCTAAATAATTCTTCAGCATTGTCCTTCAATTGTTTCATTAGTTGTAACTTTGAGGATATTAAAATTAGTAACATACTTCCGGGCTTAGTAAATTTTACATTGCCTGTAATATATCAGATATATGTTAAGTTAAATTGATCTATTTTGCAATTAATGTTCTCTTTACAATTTACAAAAAGTTGGCAGCAAATCGCAACTTACTTTTGATTATCATAAAATCAAAAGTTTTTCCCTTCTCCGTCATTGTTTTAGTTTGCGGGGGTTTAAGATGTGAAAGCACTGTGCTTCTGGCAGCTGCCCTACAATTATTTAACTGCTTTTGCTCTTTTTAAAAAAAAAGCACAAACTCCTTTGCTACCAGGAATACAAATATTAAATAAATGAAATGACGAATAAAGATTTGAACGCACACACACAATACACCAAGATCAGGAATATAGTATAATCTACACTTAAATAGACTGCCATTGCTGATATTATTATTAATTTACATATAAGAGCACAAGAGAGCTAGGTACCACAATCTGTCCTGTAACCTTCAGATTTAGGGAATATTGTGGAAGAGCAAACATTGTTTTTATCTGATGATGGATGCATTTACATGCTGTAACAGAATGCTTGGGTTTTCTGTGTTCTCTACATATTGACATCTGGTGTTAACCCCAAATACACTTCGCTACTCAACGCCAGAAATGAGCATGTTGATGTCTGCAGGCGGAAAGGGGACAGAACTGGTATCAAGTTCTTGGTTTGAAAGAGACACAATGCAGCTTTTACTTATTACACAGCAATACAGCTTGCTGTATTTAGCAGTTCCTTTTAATATCTTTGTGTTTCTATCTGCAAGCGCAGGTTTCCACTGACATGTTTGGATACACCTTCAACACCACGTTTTTGTTTTCGTCAAAGAAGAGCACACTCAAAGCATTCATTTTGTCGGGTACACAGCAGGGCTCCGGAATTCCAGGGATAATCCCAACAGCCTTGACAATGCTCTGGATTGTTGCATGATTGGAGGGTCGAACCACCTGTGACAAAACGGACAATAAAATCATCAATTGCTCAAATTCCCTGCGCATAGTTACTGGGCTAAGATTAATTTATGATTCGAGTCTGCGAGTTTCAAACAGACAGTTCCGATTCGATAGAATAACATTTATCCAACTGATCAATGCTTTACACAGATCTTTAGAAAATCTTTAGAGAATGTTTAGAAATTGCAGTTGGACCTTTTCTATGAATCTTCTATGAAGTATGTTCAACAATTAGTTCCAACTAGGATAAGACTGCTAGGAATAACTGTCACGAGAAATGTAACCATTTTGAAATTTGGCTGGAATTAAAATTGTTGAGTTCTTTTCCACTAGTAAAATAAGATGACAAATATTAAAATTTATCTTAGAGGTTTTCCACAGGCCAGTGACTGAAGAATCCCATTTACAAGTTTCAGTCGAGAGAGCTTACAAACTGTAACCTTCGCTTTAGTTAGAGAATTAACACAAAGCAAGAAAAATAAATAGGTCTGGAAAAGTCACCGAGACATTGAAACAAAAGTGTAGATTGGCAGCTGATCGACAATGGGAAAGTGTCATTAAATGCAAAAAACCATATCCTCATGTGCAGACGACTATAACTGGCAGAGAGTATGAAACATTTTACAGGGAGTCATATTTTGCAGCCACTGTAACAATGCCTGCGGAAGGGCGATATAAATTCTGTTTATCGATATGAAACATTTTGAAAGAAAATAAAACATTTATATACTTAGACCACTTGCCGTTCTGGGAAATTAAGTATGCCGTATGCACATTTACATCAGCACACATGGGGAAAAAGTGTGCTTGTCACAAAAATGACTTTGCTTTCTTTAACCAAGGCTGTTATAAAGCAAATGCATTTTCACAACTAGAAGGTTTCTCTGAAGCAGTTGTGGATAATCAAAATACTTTAACATTATGATCTGTGTTTTATTTGATGTAAATTGATTGATATACGCGTTGACTAACCTAACTCTTCCATTGTGATTCTGTGTTTGTTATGCATCTGTGCTCATTCCCGTGAAACAATGCAGACAACCGTATCCAATCAAAGCAATGGGCGGCCTCGATATTTAATTTGCAGCTTTGCAAAATAAAAGAGTTTTGTCTGCAGCAAGAAGGGCTTACACACCCCTACTCTTGCAGCAAGCAGTAAATAAAACTCCTTAAGTCTATTATTTTCATGATACCAGTGGTGCCATTCCTCTGTATGCTGTACACTGTGAAACTTTCTTTGCAAAATACACATGCATAGTAACTATATTTGTACTGCTAATTATGTATAGAAACGTATCAATTTTTTAGATAACTTAGTTAGTCTTTGTGCAGCACTCCTGGTTATGTTGGTTGTTTATTGCTGGTTCTCAGTTGTACTAAGAAGTTGGTGTTGAACCACCTCTTGAGTCACTGCACTTTTAGGTGGAATGAGTTAAAGCTACTTGCTGGATTCAAGGATTGTTAGGAGGCAACCATTCTGAGGCCAGAGATAGGCACAAAATGCTGGAGTAACTCAGCGGGTCAGACAGCATCTCTGGAGAGAAGGAATAGGTGATGTTTCGGGTCAGGACCCTTCATCAGACTTGACCTGAGGCTTGTCTATTTGAGGCCAATCTGGGCAACACTGGCTGGTTTCTTCCTTAGAAAACATGATTTGCTTAGAAAGAGCTCCTCGGCCGTTGCCCTGCAGGATTTGTATCGTACCAAAGTCTCAGGAAACATAAGTGTTTTATGTCTCTCAAGAGTTGGGAGACAAATCTGCAAGGACAAGTTAAGACATGGAACTTTTCGGCTTTTTGTGCCAGATTCTGCAAAAGTCTCCCATTGCCACTAAATTTTAATTCATAGATTTGACTTATCTTTGTGCCGTCTGCTTTCAATGTTACAGCTGTTTAAAAAAATAAAATGAGACTGCAAATAGTAGATAACCAAAAATAATCAATTTGGTTCCTTTAGGTGCTTTTTAAACCAGGGCCTAGTGCTGGTACTTAAATGTGTCCACCTCTGGAGGGGCATGAGAAATGTACACAAATTACACCTACATGTGCAAAGACACAGGCCCTTAATATATATTGGGAGATCGTGAGTGAGAAGGGTGGGGAGAGTGGTGGCATTAACTTGGGCCCTACTGCCCCCGACCCAATTCTTCCTCATATGAAATCTGAATGAGTCCAACTACATGGGCTTTATACACCCATCCTGCCACAAATGTTGTTGATTACAGTTTCCATCAGCATATCACATTGTCCATGCTGAATATAATTATTCTCTAATTCATTTTCCTTTGTTAATTAGAGCTGCCATTGCTTTGTACTTTCCGAGACCAACCAACACAATGGTATGATGGTGTGGAGTTTGAAATACTCATGCACTTATATCACTAAGGGGCAGGTTGGGCAAGGAACAGCAGAGGACATGCTTGATCAACTGGTGAGGCAAGCAGTAAATACAAGAGGGCATTTTAATGCAACACACATGGGTAATAAACTGGGAAATAATGAAGTGAAGGAGGCATGTCAGCCTGAATGGACTTCCCTTTGCATTCCTTTCTATTTGGTTTTAGTGTGGACACCAAATACTTAGCAATTCGCTGCAAATGGTGTCTTTATCAATTGTGCTATTGTGGCTATGGACATAATACTAAACTGCCTCAGGAGGACTCCGATACACATGATTAATGGGAAAAGTCCTTCCTGACAGAGCCTGGTTTTATCTGCAGTGCCTGTAATAGTCTTTGATGATTGAGGGAGTGCAGTGGGGACCCTGTGGAGAGGTGGGCTTTATTGGGTATTATTCTCCGTGGACAGTGATACAAATCTCTCGCTTGTTGTCTTCCAGTCAGTTAATTCACCATCCACTTCTCTGATCTCCAGCGTGCCCTTAATGCACTTGGCATGACCTCTTTTATCACCTGGGGAGAGGCCATTCTCACACCAACCCTCAAGAAAGCAGATCCACCTCAGATGGACCATATCTAACCGACCTTGTGACAAGAACGCCAGCAGATTCCTGTACATGTAATATTGTTAAATGATACTGTGTGAGAATTATAGACTCACACAGGCATCCTCACTACCCCAGAGGGACCAGAAATGAAAACTGCAGTTTTCTTTTCAAATATTCGCTTTAATAGCGGATCTTCGCCACCGTACCCCCTGAATGAATGTAAAATTGGAGACGAAAAATGTATATGCAGCTGTTTCGTATATAATGAGTCGTTTATTTTGATCATACGTGGTCTTTCTTCCATAATTTACAGTGGGGAAATCTCCGCAGATATTTCTTGAAAATTGGAGCTCAGAGGTAGAAGCGAGGCCGAGAATATAATATAAAGACCTCAGTGTTTTTCTTAGACTGGTAGGAGTCCGCATTTCATTAAGCATGGCGCGATCTATTAAAGGCGTACGTAATTTCCTCAGTATTTCAGCTTAAATGCATGTCAAAATAACTTTGAAAGTGCAGAAATGTGTGTACGGATGTTATCCATCTCGTTATGTGTTATTTGGCACTGTAAAATCACTGGGCCTTTATGACGAGCTAAAGAAAGGAACAGAGAGCGTTGTGTGGATGGGACCCTCGAATTAACCTTTTGGAGGCTTTGAGGAACTCGGGGTGTTTCAGTCGAAGTTAATTGGAACCAGGTTCCACATAGACCCCAGGTGATTTCGCACGTAATTCTACCAGGAGCAAGTTATCTTACCTTGGGCATTGGGAATACACAAGCCCCAGCGCAATAAAAGGCGTCGAAGGACTTGGGGGATATAATCCATTCGCTCCAACCAATGTCGGCGAAATCCACTTTCAGGTACCTCCGAGAACAAGTCCTGGGTTCGTTCCACTGCCGTCTCCTCGCCTTGCGCATAGTTTTCTCGTCGAAGCTCAGCACCTGGGACCTGACCAGTTGGTCGCCATGGCCGGGGTCCTTCCTCCGCCTCTCCTTTCGGGGCACCTTGGGTTTGAGGGGGCGGTAGGTGTTGCCCCAGAGGTCGTGTTTGTTGTAGTGGTCGTACTCCACCTCCGGTAGCTCGTTGTTCTCCAGGGAAGGGGAAGAGAAGTAGGTTTCTCTTCTGACTCGAGAGTCCCTGGAGGCGTTGGGAGACTGCGTGGACTCTTCCTCGCTGGGAGGAAATGGTCCGTAGCGTTGCAGCGTGAGCCCGACGCTGTTGGGCTCGGAAATGGCCAAATCGTTAGCATAAACCAAGATGTAAGGCAAGTTGCTTGATGGTGTTGGACTTGGGGGCTTGTCTCCAGAATCTACTTGAGCCGTGACCATTAATCCATCTGTTCGCCTGGCGTCCTTTACAATGTGGGTGATGTCGTTCATGCACCAGGTGCCCCGGCGATGGGGAGTCACGCTCAGGCTTCCCAATAACTTCCCGGAAGCTGAGCCGGGGGAGCGTCTTCTGAAGGTCAGTTGGACCGGCTGCGCCTTGTGAGGCTGGAGCAAGGGACACGGGGAGTCCTTAGAGCGTTTGCACACCACCGGCCTGTTTTTCCAACGTTTCTGCGTGAAGAAGTGGAAAGTCGCCGCCAAAATCAGCTCGGAATCTTGGATAGAGGATAGATTGAAATGGTAGAGAATTTGATGATCAATGGTCTCTGCAGAAAGAGAAACATTCATCACGTTAGCATTTAACATGTCTGTGTTTTCTTAATTCAGAACCAAAGTGTCAATGCTACTATGTTCTGTGTGCCGAAGCAAAGCAAGAATTTCATTGTCCTATCAGGGACACATGACAATAAACTCTCTTGAATCCTGAATGGCTAATCGTTGACAAACCTAAATACTTGGACATACTATGTTCTGTTGTAGGACATATGAGGATTTAACCTGCTTTCAATGAACCCAAAGCGTGGCTCACTCAAGTCGAACCCAATAGTAATTCTGCAGATAAAACAGACTGCAGATGCTACAATCTTGATCAAAACCCAAAGTGCTGGAAGAACTCAGCGGGTCAGGCAGCATCTGTGGAGGGACTGGTCAGGCGACGTTTCGGGCGGGAACCCTTCTTCAGAATGATGGATTATGCAGGATGCTCAATAAAAAATGACCCCGTAAAGTTAAACTCCTTCAACCCTTATCTCGTGTAAAGCGAGGCACTTAAAATTTAACGATGGACACAAAATACTGGAGTAACTCAGCGGGTCAGGCAGCTTCTCTGGAGAGAAGAAATAGGTGACGTTTCGGGTGGAGACCCTTTTTAAGTCTTCTCTCCAGAGATGCCGCCTGTCCCGCTGAGTTCCTCCAGCATTTTGTGTCTGTCTTCGGTGTAAACCAGCGCATCTGCAGTTCCTTCCGGCACATTTAAATCAGATGATGTTCATTTGTGTGGATATTAACACCAGTGAGCGCCTTTTCCAAGTGTCAAACATAATGGCCAGGTAGTCCGGACTATAAGCCCCATAAAGTTTGGGATGTGACCTTGCTTTGACTTCGCTTGGCTTCCATGGGACATTTTTTTTCACGGTACGATAGTTTCCAGGGCTACCGAATTAACATCGGAGCTGTGTAATTATTTAAACCAAATACCTTAAAAACGCACTTGAAGTCAAAATTTCCTACCCCAACTACCATTATTATTATTATTATTATCGCCGTGGGACATTTTATTGCATTGGGTCCAGTGTGCAAATATATCGCTCCTATATCATTGGAAGATTACCATTTATTTGCCGTTCGATTTACAATAAGCAATTGTTCACATTTCAACTGCTCCCTGTCCTCACTTGCCGGGCACCCTTCTCCCCTGCGACATAACTCTTTGCAGAATATTTGAGATAAAAATACTTTATGAGCAATCTCTTTAAATTACTGCGAACTCGTAAAACAAGCTAGAATACGCGAAATGAAAGAAGCATTGTTTCGGAGCGCGGTTAGGGCACAGCTTAAACTTAGTTGAATGTTTTAGACTGGGCATTAACTGTGGATTCTAAGTTCCCGGGCTAAAGATTGGGCAGCGATTAACTGTAATTCTGTGCAATGTTTTTTTTTAAATTTCGCGAGGTTTGACAGATCCCTGCAATGGCACTGAAATTGACTGATAGCATCCTACACTCTCAACCCATACCGCAAGACATAAACACAGCGAGATGGATAAACAAGGAACTGCAGATGCCGGTTTACATTTTTTTTTAAAGACACCAAGTGCTGGAGTAACTCAGCGAGGCAGGCAGCATCTCTGGGGAGAAATAATGGGTGGGGAAGAACTGCACATACTGGCTTAAATCAAAGGTAGACACGAAATGCTGGAGTAACTCAGCGGGACAGGCAGCATCTCTGGAGAGAAGGAATGGGTGAGACCCTTCTTCGGACTGATTTTATTTGCGACCAAGATCAACATGAACAATATTTAGAGAGATACAATGAATTGCAGATACTGGTTTACAAACACACACACACACACACACACACACACACACAATGCTGGAGTGACTCAGCTGGTCAGCAAGCATCTCTGGAGAACATGGGTAGGTGACGATTCGGGTCATGACACATCTTCACATACACAACACATACACATCCCACTTTCTTCCAGAGACTGGTAGTTATTTAATAAGAGTGGTAGAAATACGGCGCATTTACGGGGTATTTTAAGGTGAAATTGGTGGATAGTCGGGTGTGTGAGCCAGAATGGGGCAAGGGAGGGGAGGGGGGAGGTTTGGAGAGGTATATTCCGCGCAGGCGGTGTTGTGCCGGGTGCCTGCCTAATGCTGACGGTGGTGAACGTGTTTGTATCTGCTCGGGTCGAATGCACACCCCGCCGAGATGCAACCGTGCGATGTACTGCCGCGGATCCACTGGGATATCCAAACCGCCGGGACAGTGTTCACACTCACACTCACACACTCCAAGTCCCCAATAACCCGGACACGTAATCTGCCCATTTTACACACTCATCAAAACGATGCCCTTGAGCGCTCGGCTTGCAAAGATCAGATATAGTCCTGAACTACTATCTACCTCATTGGTGACCCTCGGACTATCTTTGATCGGACTTTACTGGTTTTACCTTGAACGAAACATTATTCCCTTATCATATATCTATGCATTGTAAATTGCTCGATTGTAATCATGTTAGCACGCAACAAAAGCTTTTTCACTGTACCCCAGTATGTGACAATAAACCAAACTGGAACTGGAAAAGCAAATGTAACATCTCTGGGGGGAATATAGGGGCAAGAGTTAAACCCTTACCCTCTGTCGCCTTGAAGCTGCGGACAGTGTTCCCGTCCCTCGGCCGGTTCCCCTCGCGGTTGTACTTGTCGTACAGCTTCAACATGTGAACTGCCACCATATCCTGAGCGGCGCGGCCGAGCGCCGAGATGTGAGTGGGTCGAGACGGGCGCAACTGCTGGTCCGCCCCGCTCTCGCTCCTCGCCCGCACGCTGGCAAAGGCGAGGGAGGCGAGTACCTGGAGGATGAGACCGCGCTCCGGCCTCAAGCAAGCCATGCTAATGATGCCCGCTGCTCCTTCCAGCACCCCTTGTGTCGGCGTTGTTGTCGCTGTGTCGATTTCGACAGGCTCCCCTTATCTTGGTAGAACGGAGAAGGGTCAAGAAGCGAATGACTGAAGCAAATCAGGCTGCAATCCGGCTTATTGCAACGTAACTGTCGGTGTCTCTTGATGCCAGCTCGTATAGAGAGACAGATACAGACACAGAGAGAGAGAGAGTCCTTGCTGGTTATCCGGGTGCAGCCTCTATTACCCTGTTGCCCGTATCTCTGGCTTTGTAACTCCTTATGCTACTTCTTGCCGATTGGTAATGTGCTACTTTTCCCCCTCCCCGACAAACTTTTTTAGGTTGAGATATCGGTGACGAAATTCGCCCGCAGACCAATCGCAGCTAAAGTCCTCCTCTTTTTCCAATGGGCAGGTCAGTGCGCGGGGTTCCCGGAGAGGATGTTCCCGTTTCACCAGCGCCGGGCTGTGGAGCGCTGCTGGACCCGGCACCTTCAAATCCCCAGCCGCCTTTAAATACCAAGCCAGCAAGTCCCAATGGGTCGAGAGCACCAGAACACCCTTGCACCGCCCGCCATGGGTTTATTTCACCCCCCCCCCATATATATATATATATATATATATATATATATATATATATATATATGCGTTTTGAGCCTTTATTTATAATTATTTATGCATTATAATTATATATACTATATTATTTAATTATTTAAATAAAGGCTCAAAAAGCATATTTGTGGCATTAACAGTGACACAAGAGCTTACAGAGAGGTTTTTTTTAAAGAAAGGAATGTATTGTAATTAAAGGTGCAAAGGACATTTTGCTTCTGAGGTGAGACGAACGTGCTGGAGAAACTCAGCGGGTGCAGCAGCATCTATGGAGCGAAGGAAATAGGCAACGTTTCGGGCCGAAACCCTTCTGCAGTTCCTTCTTAAACAATTAATTGCTCTGAATTGGCCGGCTTGCTCTGAAGAAGGGTCTCGACCTGAAACGTCACCCGTTTCTTCTCTCCAGAGATGCAGCCTGTCTCGCTGAGTTGCTCCAGTATTTTGTGTCTATCTTCGGCTGGCTTTAAAGTAGCTCGCTTGTCATCGTCAACCCTAGCGGAGCGAGTGCATCATCTCCGCTTCACTCCCAGCGCAACGCTCAAACACACCTTCCATCCGCAGCATTTCCACTCATATCCCAGGGCACCGCGCCAGCCCTCAGCTTTGCCCCTTTCCTTGATTTACCCGAGTGTTTTAATCTCCGGGTGACCGGGATACGGCGTTAGGAGGTTGCTCGAAATATTCGCTCCCTCAGGAAGGGTAACATGTTATCCTACTGTGCCCAAGCGCCTTTTATACACCAGGATAGCCAGGAAGCAAGTATAGCCAACTGCTTGGGTGTTGACTGACTGAAACTTAGTAATACAGCCGCAACAATAGAAACTTAGTAATACAGCCGCTTAATTTACTTCATTTCCATATTGGGCAACGCTGCCCTTGCATTAATTACACCGAGTTGTTCAAACTTGCAAATGGTGTTAGAAATATCCCAAAGGTCTCCGCGAATAGTTTTATGTTTCAGAACTTAATCCCCCAGTCAGGTTTTCTGCCCCGTCTCAGCCTCCAGCTCCTTCATCTGGCGCCTATCTCGCATCTCCAAGCTCAATCGCTTGTTTGCCTTGGCTGAATCGACGCTTCCCTGGCTAATTGCTGTTTTAATTCAAGCCCTTGAAGATTCGCTTCCCCGGAGGGTTGAAGACCCGAAGCCAAAGCTTTTATGACGCGGGGACAGAATTGGCAACAATCTTAGATTTCGCTTACCGTTGCCCAATGCTCCCTGATATGTGGATTTGCGTCCGTTACTTAACATTGTTGCCCTGTCGTCTAAATTGGAGAATACCTGTTAGAATTAAGTTTCCAATAACACTTTAACACTTTTTTCCCCAAGTCATGGAGTATTAGAATCATACAGTAAGGAAACAGGCCAACTTGCCCACCCTGCCCAACATGCCCCATCTACACTCATCCCATCTGCCCATATCCATCCAAACCTGTCCTATCCATGTCCCTTATAAATATTGTTTCTTAAGCATTGCAATGGTCCCTGCCTCAACTACCTCTTCTGGCAGCTCCTTCCACCATCCACATCTACTTTGTGTGTAACAGTCACCCCAGATTCATATTAAATCTTTCCCCCTTCACCTTAAACCTATGTCCTCTGGTTCTTGAATCCCCTACTCTGGGCAAGAGACTCTGTGTCTACCCAATCTATTCCTCTCATGATTTTATACACGTCCACAAGATCAAGTGTATGAAAAAAATATATATAATTCCCACCAAGCAGCTATTTAAGCCATTTATTGGACAGTTCATGCGAATAACAATACAGTATATTTTGTACTGATAGTTTATCGGGTGCTTTACCAGAGATGTTTGATCTTTGACTGCAGGGTTAACTGCTGGAGAGTTGTCTTTGAGAATCCATCTCAAGTATCAGGCCAGAGCCACAGAACACAAGATACATCCAAGTAGGCGCTGGATTGAGAAATACAATTAAAACACTGGAGTATTCACTATTATTATGGTCGGCTGCCTGCATACAGTGGAGGTAAATTCATTGGTGTATTTGCTAATGGAGACACCAGGAACTGCAGATGCTGGAATCCAGAGCCAAAACCCCCCCAAAAAGTGATGGGGGGATTCAGAGGATCAGGCGACATCTGTGGAGGGAATGGATAGATGATATTTCCGTCTGGAACCCAAATTGCGATCAGTCTGATGAAACTACTTGAAATGTCGTCTGTCCATTTCCTCCACAGATGCCGCCTGACCCTCTGAGTCCCTCCATCACTGATTTTTTTTTTTGTAGGACCTATTGAATTTCTCCAGCACTTTGTGTTTTGCTCAGTGTATTTCTTAAAAACACTTTGACAAATAATTCTGTGAATTATTTTAATTAGTTCCCTTCCCAACAACAATTGAACACTCTGAACTTCAACTAAATTCTGAACTGCAAACTGCCTGCGTTGCACTAGGGACTTTGGCCTTTGTTTTGTTTTGGTATTATATTGGGTTTTTAAATGCCTTGAACTTATCTTTTTTAATTTGTTTATTATATTATCTATTGAGTACGGTGTTTACAAACCTGTTATGCTGCTGGAAGTAAGAATTACACTTTTCCATTTCATGGCATATGACATATAACATAAGGCTGCTGTCTAGTTTTACTTGAAATGGTCGATGTTCTCTTGAAAGGACATGAAATGTAGACTTTTCTTCTTCCTGCACAGTTGCTGCCTGGCCTGTTGGGTATTTCCAGCATTTATTCTTTCGTTTTGGACTTTAGGAAATATTTGTCTGGATTAGGATTCTTTCACCTTTTTTATGTGTGGGCACTCACAAACTTCCACGAGTGTATCACAACCCACAGCCTCTTAGTCTGCAATGACTGAGGCCAATTTCTGAATCCAAAATCACATAAAGGTGAGCACTTCACCAGTAGAGATGGAACCAGTGTGCCACAAATAACATACAGCAATGACTGACCTGACTTTCAACTTTCTGTTCAAGATCATAACTCACTAGATTACCATTAGATATCCTTTGGGTATTGGATTGCTGACTTCCTTATAGAGATTGAATCTAAATATTCGCCATCAGACATCAACCCCTTGCTCGGGAATGTCTTGGATAAGTTTCAATTTGCCCTTCACCACAACAGGTCAACAACAGATGCTATCGCACTGTGCTTGAGAGATATAGTGAAATATAATACATACATCAAGATGCTGTTCATCGACTATAGATCAACGTTCAACATAATCATTCTCTTCCATCTCATCACCAAGCTTCAAGACCTGAGCCTCTGTACCTCCCTTTGCTATTGATTCCATGACAACCCAAATGGCAGACCTCAATCAGTGCTGATTGGTAACACTTCATCCTCACAGACATCAGTCTGAGAAGGGTCTCGACCTGAAACGTCCTGCTGAGTTACTCCAGCATTTTATGTCTATCCTCTTCATTGACCTTTAATGCGGGTACATCTCAAGGCTGCTTAGTCCCCTGCTCTAATCTCTATACACCCACAACTGTGTGGCCAAGTACAACTTCAATGCCATGTTTATATTCACTGCTAACACCACTGTTGTTGCCTGAATCAGTGGTGGGGATGAGTCAGTGTAATGGAGAGAAATAGAACACCTATGTGTAGGAAGGAACTGCAGATGTTGCTTTATACCGAAGATAAACACCGAATGCTGGAGTAATTTAGGGGTCAGGCAGCATCTCTGGTGATAATGGAATAGGGTTTCTGTTGTGAGTGGTTCCGCAACACCAAAATTAGCCATGATTTAAGACATTACTTTAGTTTAGTTCTGTTTAGAGATACATTATAGAATGCAAATGAGAATATTTTTGCTCATGTGTCCACACTAGCCTGTAAATAAACATCTAGCCTAATTCCACTTCCTAACTCCAGATTTAAGTGCTCACCCAAATTCCTTTGAATTTTGTGTAAAGTAGATGAACAGGCCACAAATGAAGTTTAATTCTTGAGGTTGAGGAATGTATCAGAAAACGACATTTGTTACTCCTGGCACTGTTGCCAGGATTCATGCCCACCCTTCAGCAACCTCTAGTGATTTGGGATGAATACAAAGAATGACTTGCTTCCGTGGTATGGGTGATGGAACATACAGACATATAAAAACCACAGACATGAAAAGATCAATTTGTCCTTATAACAGTTTGTGCTACTGGCCTTGTGGACAGGATACTGAGAGTAGCCATTTTCCATTTGAGAGCTTGAACAAATGGAAAAGCAGAGACCAGGCAAATATGCAGTACCATTAAAGAGGGAAAATACACCAGAAAATTCCTTTCCTATCACTCATGCGATCATAACTACCTTTTTGGTAAATTCAACGATATTCCCTTAGTGATATAATCTCCTTGCCAGTAAACAATTCTTCCAGGTCCCTCTTGAAGTTCAAAGACTCAAGACCTTGCACATTGCTGTTGTACATTGAAGAGATTTACAACTGCTTGGAAGATGAAGGGTATCTAATACCCACTCTATCCAGTGGCTGCCCAGGGTAAAGCTGTAATCCATGTTCACATAACTTGCATTCACTTCATTGTAAAATTCACACCATTCAAAGTGCATCCCTTAATGATTCTAATTACAATTATCATTACATTAATATCACCTGTGTCTACCTTTGCCTCAACACATCTTGTTTTGGACCATCAGCCATTCTTCATTGCACCTGGACTTGGACCCAACACAGACCTGGATAGACACAATGTGCTGGAGTAACGCAGGCAGCATCTCTGGAGAAAAATAATAGGCGACACTTTGGGTTGGAACTGGAGGTGAGAATAGGGCAGAACAAACCAGGGCCAGTAACAGATGACCTCAGGAATGATGGAGCCCATAATGGTCCATTGTTGGCTGGGGAAGGTGTGATAACAAGAGGGATACAAGGATGGCAACAGTGGAATGTGGGTGGGGGTGGGGATGGGGGGGAGTGGAGTGGAGTGAATGCAGGAGTTACTTGAAATTCACGTTCATACAGTTGTGTTGTAAACTGCTTCCTGTCCTTTACAATCAGTCCTACATATCCAATCCCATGCAAGTGCAACCACTACCTCCATGCGTGTTAGCCTACACTTGCTCCTGGTTAAGCTACATGACTATTTGAATATTTTCATCCTTGTTCTCAAGTCCCAAAAGACCTTGGGTTTCTGTTAACTGTAATCTCTTCTTGCAAGATATCTGGGGCCCCTCCCTAACTTTGGCCATTCCATCACTGGAACCTTCAGCTGCTAAGGCCCTAAACTCTACTACCTGTTCACCTCTCTTTCTTCCTGTGTGAAACTCCTTAACATCTAGCTTACTGGTTGAGTTCTTGGTCACCAGTTTGGTGTTAAACTCTGTCAACTCTTTTATTTGTTTAAAGATTAAAGAATGTTTGGGCGGGCACGGTGGTGCAGTGGTAGAGTTACTTCCATACAGCGCTTGCAGTGCCGCAGACCCGGGTTTGATCCCGACTACAGGTGCTAACCATGCGGGGTTTGCACAATCAGTGACTTGTGTGGGTTTTCTCCGAGAAATTCGGTTTGCTCCCACACTCTAAAGACGGACAGGTTTGTAGGTAAATCGGCTTGTTGTATGTGTAAATTGTCCCTTGTGTGTGTAGGATAGTGTTGGGGATGTGTGGGGATCGCTGGTCGGCGCGGACTCGGTGGGCCGAAGGGCCTGTTTCTGTGCTGTATCTCTAAACTAAACTAAAATCGAAGTTGCGGTTGGTGCATCTCTTAACACTGTTGTCCTTCTGAAAAAAATAAACACAGAGAATTAAATGATTCAAATTGCTTTTACTCACCCATTTTTTTGTAGTTGTTTTAGTTTTATGCAATGTGTGTGTGAGTGTTTGCTCACTAACATGGAGTAATGGTAGCTGTGTGGGGATGGCAGAATTAGTTATTAACCCTGGCGCCATAAGGATGCTGAACCCAGATTAGGCCGAGTTGTGCTGTTGGGGCAATATAACAGTACACTTACTCTTCAGTCACTTTATGCACTCGCCCATATGTCATTCGGAGTGCTTGATGCTTACACCGGATTCCTCAGTTGGAAGAAAAAATTCCATCCTTGATGTGGATAAGAAATGGAAAAAAAGCACATTTGCTTGTGAGTGAATTGCTCATCATTGTAAGACAAATTAATCAGTTAAGAACATATAAAAAAGTAACAAATGCCATCCAAAATGTTTCACATGGGAGTTTAGAAACAAGAAACTGCAGATGCTAGTCTACAAAAGAAGACACAAAGTGCTGGAGTTGCTCTTCATCTCCAGCAGCATCTCTGGAGAACATGGATAGATGACGTTTTGGGTCGGGACACAGTTAGAAGAGTCCCGATTCGAAACTTTACCTATCCATATTCTCTGGAGATGCTGCCTGACCCGCTGAGTTACTCCAGCTTTTTGAGTCTTCACTCTTTTGCCTTCTTCATTCCAGATTACAAGAGTAACAGTTGCAGTTGGTGAACTGTTGGGGAAATATCTGTTATCAAAGGTAATAGAAGTGTGAAACCACACACCTCCAGATTCAGGGACAGTTTCTGTTATCAGGCAACTGTACCATCTGACCAACAGCTAGAGAGCAGTCCAGATCCACTATTTACCTCTTTGGAGACCCTTGGACTACCTTTGATTGGACTTTTCTGGCTTTATCATATCTTCTATGATTATCTTCTATCTTACTATTGATACCTTCACATTATCATGTGCATTGTGTACACTGTGGATGGCTCGATTGTAATCATGTATTGTCTTTCCGTTGACTGGTTAGCACACAACAAAAGCTTTTCACTGTACCTCAGTACACGGGACAATGAACAAAACTCAAACTGAAACTCGTGTCACCTTCATGTGTAAAGGATTGTAGCGATTTTCCGGAAATCAGAGCCTTGAATTATAATTTTAATTTGATTTTTCATTCAGGTAACTGGGTTGTTGTGCCATACACTGCCCAATCTTAATGATGGAGAAGCATTTTGTTATTAACCTAAGTCTATTAAAGACTTTTAATGTATCTTTACCCATGAAGAGAGTATAATGATGTAATATTGTTATGGCCAGGTTACTTTGGGACTATTTCATTTACAAGACTCTTACATTTGAGAGACATGCTCCTCTTCTGCATGTCTTATATTGATAGACCAACAGGGGGAGGTCTTTGAGTTTAGTATTCATATGTCTTGAGCAAGATTTTGATTGTGATCTGTAACGTGGAGTAACCTTATTGATTTTATTCAGATATATATTGAGTTCTTTAGGCCTCTGATGATTTTGTGATTGGGGGCTTGTGGAATAGATATATGATTTCCTCTTGATTACTTAACCCCAATTCAGTCAGTAGCTTCTGTCATCATGGGTGTAGAAGTCACTTCAGAAACATTACCATCAAGCCTATGTTCTCCGTAAGGGAGTGCTGCATTGTACTGCAGAGGTACAGTGTTTCAGATGGGTCATTGAAGCAAAATCCCTTATGGTCTCACAGTTAGATGCACATGGATCTGGTATGAAGAAGTGCAGTCAAGACTTAATCATTCCACCAAAGGACACAACATGCCGGAGTAACTCAGTAGGTCAGGCATCATCTCCAGAGAACATAGATAAGTGACGTTTCAGGTTGAGACCCTTCGCTATCCAAAACATCACCTATCCATAATGTTTAAGATGTTGCCTGACCTGCTGAGTTCCTCCAGCACTTTGTGTCTTTTTGTGTAATGGCCAGCTTCTGCAGTTCCTTGTTTCTACCTAATCATTCCACCAACTGCAATAACTCAAGTCACACCATCATTTTCATTGAACTTTGTGTTTGTTGTCCCATGCTGTGTACTTCATTACTCTGGGAAGTCCTGAGGTTATGACAGTGGCTAAATTAATCATGTATTTTTGATGTTATAATCCCCAAGAAGATGATAAGGAACCGAAAGGGAAGTGTGCACTGTCCTGCTGAGACAGATCGCGAGGGGTCCCAAGGTTATTGTAGGTTTTGCATTCGAACCTGTAGATCAACATTAGCTGAAAAATCTCATGGATGTTATAACAAAGAAGTTTGGATAATCTGATCAATATTTTGCTAAACAATCAATATAAAACAAACATTCTGCAGTATAAGCATAAGGATGTCCTACATGTATAAATACTACACAGCAAGCTGAATTGATAATCTTCATGAGCAGCAAAAGGAATTATTTCTTATCTATCCTTACCACCAAGGAGGCCATTCAGCCCACTGAGACAGTGCTTACAGGAGGCCCATTACACAGTATGTCTTTGCGATGTGGCTTGAAATCAGAACTCCTGAGGAAATCCCACGCGGTCACTGGGAGAACATGTAAACTCCTCACAGAAAGCTCCCAAGATCAGGGTAGGACACTCAAATAGTGAGGTGGCATCACTACCAGCATTAGTGTGTAGGAAACATAGAAACATAGAAAATAGGTGCAGGAGGAGGCCATTCGGCCCTTCAAGCCAGCACCTCCATTCATTGTGATCATGGCTGATCGTCCCCTATCAATAACCCATGCCTGCCTTCTCCCCATATCCCTTGACTCCACTAGCCCCTAGAACTCTATCTAACTGTCTCTTAAATCCATCCAGTGACTTGGCCTCCACTGCCCTCTGTGACAGGGAATTCCATAAATTCACAACTCTCTGAGTGAAAGCGTTTTTTCTCACCTCAGTCTTAAATGACCTCCTCTTTATTCTAAGACTGTGGCCCTTGGTTCTGGACTCGCCCAACATTGGGAACATTTTTCCTGCATCTAGCTTGTCCAGTCCTTTTATAATTTTATATGTTTCTATAAGATTCCCGCTCATCCTTCTAAACTCCAGTGAATACAAGCCGAGTCTTTTCAATCTTTCCTCATATGACAGTCCCACCATCCCAGGGATCAATCTCGTGAACCTACGCTGCACTGCCTCAATCACAAGGATGTCCTTCCTCAATTTAGGAGACCAAAACTGTACACAATACTCCAGATGTGGTCTCATCAGAGCCCTATACAACTGCAGAAGAAGGAAAGAACCGCAGATGGTAGTTTAATCCCAAGATGGACACAAAATGCTGGAGTAACTCAGCGGGACAGGCAACATCTCTGGGGAGAAGGAATGGGTGACGTTTCGGGTTTCGTCTTCAGACCCTTTTCCAGTACCTGCTTTAAGACAGATGTAGGACATCCTTCTGCATCAATGAGACTTTGGATACAAATCTTCACAAGCCTATTACCACAACAAATTAAATCCTGAGTCGCATGTATTGGGATAAATGAGCAAAATGCCTGCCTGTGGCATAGCTTCTTAATGTGAGAGGTGAGGGGTCGAGATTCTGAAATGTGTTGCAAGAATAGGTGGTAGAGGTAGATACAATTATAACATTTCCATGGGATTTGGACCGGTATTTGGATGAGTGTCATATAAGGAAATGGGTCTAATGCAGGCAATTGGGATGAGTGTAGATACACATGAGGGTGAGTGTCGCTGAGATGGGCTGAGAGTATCTGTTACTGTGCAGTACGGTTCTATGCTTGGAGAAAATTCAGGTGGTAATTGTAGATTTTAGTGAGTAAGATGCTACAGGCAAGAGTACAGAGATAGAGGATAGTGTAGATGTAGGAAGGATTCAGGGGTGCAGGAGATAGGCAGGTTGAGGCAATGGAGGAATATGAGAACAAGGATAAGATTTGAGTATCAACAGGCTACTGGAATGGTGAATGTAGAAAACATTAGTTATTATTGAGGGGCCAAACAATAAGTTGTCATCATGCAAGCTTGAATCTAGGTTCAGACATTTCCCAGATGAAATTTTAAATTTACAAATTGCTGGGTTTAGAGATGATTTGTATTTCCTCAACTGTAAACCTCAGATGATTATTTTACATTAAAGAAACTCTTGCTCTGCTGCGATTTGCAGTGGAATACAATATGTTTCCAAGGGTAAATGTGGTCTGTTGTAGCCGAAAGTTTCATACAAAAAAGTATAGTAAACTTCCAGTCTGCACAATATGCTTGTGCATATGTCGCTTCATAAACTTTATCCTTCAGCGTAATGACTGGTGGGAGTTACAATTAGATAAGTGTCATAATTGCATGCAGGTTATGAAGTATTTTGGCAATGACAAGGTAAAATAGCGTTTTGTGGCAATTTAAGAATATTGCTGTACTAACTGATGTATCCCAGATGGATGGCAAATTGTGCCAGTTTTATGTAGTACCATAGTACAGTTGTGGTTTAGCTTACTATAGAGGATTAGCTAAGTCATTAGCTGCACCGGCAGCGGTTGTAAATACGTCAATTAACACAAGTGGACTAAGCTCAATATTAATAAATGCAACACTTTTTTTAAAAATCATTCTCGTTCTCCCTGAGTTTACAACAGACAAGAAACCCGAAGGGTCGATCCCAGTATCTGCCGATGCCGCCTCTAGTTTCAATGGAAAAAAAGTGCTTCTTAATTAAAGTTTTGGTAAACTTCTCTTTGGGAATTATCCAGGGCGCCTTTTGTTTGATGCTTTGATTTTATTCACAGCTTTATATACATGACCTCCAGGAGAGCAGTATGTTGACCTTGCCTATTTTTGTTTTCTTGTCTGCAGTACTTTTACACAATGCTGCTCCTGTGATAAGAAGGCAGCAGACAGCAGGGGATTGCAACAAGCTGGGATACTTAGGTCACCATCCATTTGCTGCTTTCTCCCCTACAATTCAGTTGAAATCTCCATTCACATAATGTACTTGTCTGTGCCTCAAAACCAGTGCAGTAAACCCCTGGCCCTTGATACTTTGACATTGTTACTGGCGAATGGAGGAATAAATCAAGGATAGCTAATATTTCTTGCTCTATTTTATTGCTGAGCTGCGGGAAAGCAAAGTCATTAAGCTGTATTGCTTTGATTCCTTTATGCTACCGAGATGATGATATAATAAGCGGGTAGAGAAGGAATTCAAATTAGCTCTGAGTCACATAATTCCTCCATTCTGTATATGGTTAATCAACAGCATTTCTTCCGTAGCTTAAATAGAGAGCTATGCAATTACTGTTCAAGCAGAATATCATTGGTATTCGGAATACATTTGGCTGCTTGTGGAGGCTTCAGTGTTTGGATTAAGCTCCTCCTTTCATTCTCGGTGGAGTTCCGTGCTGCGAGTTTTATAACCCAAGAGCTTGCGTTAATTGGGAAAATATATTTTATTTCCCCCAGTAAGAGAATTCTAAAGTTGCAGCCCTCGGTTAGGTGTTTCTGTTCTGTAGGAGGAATGAAGGCAATAGAGCAATAAAATTATATATAATGGAAGGCCCTTCAGCCCACGGTGTCCATGGCAGTTCCTTGGAGAAGCTGTGAAATGAGTTCCTTTTCTTTCACGGAGCTTCTTCTATTTGCTTTGCATTTTTTACACGCGTGTCCAGGGATACACTTGCATTTATGCAGCATCTTTTACGATCTGAAATCAAATGGGTTTACAGCTCCCATAGAGCCTTTGAAACGTAACTCCGCTAGTTAAGTACGACATGTAGCAGGGAATTTGGACGCAGCGAGATCCCGCAAACAGTAAAGTCATAAAGAACAGATTGAACTCTAACTCAAAGGAACCACCAACTTGCCTGCCACTCCTCTATCCATTATTTCTACAAATACCTGGTAGATTTTCATGGGACAACTTCCTACATGAAACGGGTTATTTCAAAATGGGCAAAGTCGTGCAGATAATGGGAGTGTGTGGTGGGAACTGTGCTCATCAAGTTATGAAGCCATACACCATGGAAACAGGCTCTTCAACCCACTGAGTCTAAGCTATCAAGCACCCTTTTTAAACGTAAAGGGGCTGTCCCACTGCGGCAACCCAATTGGTGAGTTTAGAAGAGTTTAGGAGAGTTTGAAAAAATGTCATGTTGAAGACCTCCTTCAACCATGTTGAAGACAATCTACGACTACCCTTGATTACCTACAAATAACATGCTGACCTGCTACGACCTACTTTGACTAAACCTTCGAGTAAAAAAAGACGTGTGGGTTTGTAGGTTATTTAGCCTCTGTAAATTGCCTCTAGCGTTCAGGGAGTGGGGCAAAGGTGTGATAACATAGAACTAGTATGAATGGGTGATCGATGGTTGACGTGGACTTGGTGGGCTGACGGACCTGTTTCTATTTTATTTCTAAACTAAACTAAATTGCTGTCTGAGGAATGGTCTCAGTCCAAAATGTCACCTATTCCTTTTCTTCAGAGATGTTGCCTAACCTCTGAGTTACTCCAACATTTTGTGTCTATCTTCAGTGTAAACCAGCATGTGAAGTTCCTTCCTAAACTAAATTGCTGCTCTTTGAAATTAATGGTTCACCCTGATCACTCCTGTGAGGTTATTGAACTTCTGTGGCCTTGGCCTCAAGGGCTAATCTGGGAAGAGGTACAGGAGCATTGGCAACAAAACCAGCAGGATGCTCCTCAGCTTCTTCTGAGCTTTGTCGGACTTTGCCCCCTGGATGTGCTGCCTGACCCTTATGGATATTTGGTGCTGCTTAACTCCCACCTCCTCCCACTCCAGTGCAGTGTGAAGTCATTGGAATGCATTCACTCCCATTCGTGCCATTTTCACTGTGCTGTAACTCATCTTCACTTGTACAATATTCCCCAGGATCTCCCACTGGCCCAGTGGAAGTTTGAGAGAGAGATCCAAGGAACTGCAGGAACTAGAATCTTGAGCTGGAGCAATGCCCCTGTCCCACTTAGGAAACCTGAACGGAAACCTCTGGAGACTTTGCGTCCCATCCAAGGTTTCCGTGCGGTTCCCAGAGGTTGCAGGTGGTTGCCGGAGGTTGCAGGTAGTGGAAGAAGGTAGGGAGACTGACTAAAACCTCCGGGAACCGCACGGAAACGTTGGGTGGGGAACCGCACGGAAACCGTGGGTGGGGCGCAAAGTCTCCAGAGGTTTCCGTTCAGGTTTCCTAAGTGGGACAGGGGCATAACTCAGTGGGTCAGACAGCATCTGCGGAGGATGTTTTGGGTCTGGACCCTTCTTCGACTAGCTTTAACTGATGAAACTGGGGGCCGGGTGGGATGCATCCACTCAGTGGGTGTGCGGAGGGTTGTACGAGTTTGCCAGTGACCAGCCAGCATCGTGGCGCCGTGCTCCACGCACGCCTCTCACCAGGTGCAGGGTAATTGCCCTTTGTGGTCCGTGAGCCTATTTTGGTGGGATTATCCAAATTAGCACCCAATTAGTTCCGGGTTTATGTCAGGCAGCATTTCTTCACACAAAGAGCAAAGGAAATCTGGAATTTCCACCCTCCAGAAAACTGTTGAGCTCGGCTACAATTGGAAAATATCAAAGCTGAGGTTTAAAGGTTGTGATTAATTGGGGGGTATTAAGGGATTTGGAAGAAAAGTGGCCAAATTGATTCAGTACAGATAGTATAGTGGTCTCCTTATGTTCCTTATGTAAACAGATGCAAGAATTTCCTGGCGGACTCGTTCTGGCCTGAAATTGCCAATATCAACCCATTGCATTCTGCAGAAACCCACTAACCATATAACCAATAAACACCCTTTGCAATGATGTACATTGTTTCTTCTCCAAGCAGAGATACCTTGGGAAGGTACTCTGCTTTGATATTTCAGCAAATTCTGCTTTATAATTAAAAAAGATTTAAGTACTAACACATAGCCTGCAGCGAGCCATTATGAAAGCAATTAAACATTTTGAATGACTGAGTTTAAACCTTAAAATTGCTAAATTTACCAATTTAAAAAGTATTGCATTTAAAAGCATCCTGGCACTTGTTATGTGTGTTAGTTTCAACTTTGGTTTAAATTTATTATCAGTACACAATGCCACCATTACAGCTAATCCCCAAAATGCTACAATTTTTAATGAACCTGTCACTAACTCCACAAACGTAGGAAATAATTTTGACTGTGCTACAATGTAAAACAATTGCCAATGTTTGAAGTTTCTCCCAGTCCTTAATTTACCTAGGATAAAACTCAGCAACACTCTAGTAGATTAGATTGCTTTATACTTTGCCAAGACTTGGTTTCAAATGACATACAGTGGAGGTTCCTTAACCCAAGCCTACCAGCTAGAACAAAACACAGTGTGTTTTAATTTAGTTTAGTTTTCGAGATACAGCCCAGAAACTGGCCCTTCGGCCCAACGGGTCTGCACCGACCAGCGATCCCTGTGCTTTAACACTATCCTGCACACACTAAGGACAATTTACATTTATACCAAGCCAATTAACCTACAAACCTGTATGTCTTTGGAGTGTGGGAGGAAACCGAAGATTGTTGAGAAAACCCATGCAGGTCACGGGGAGAACGTACAAACTCCACACAGACAGCACCGTTGAGTTAGGATCAAACCCAGGTCTCTGGTGCTGTGAGGCAGCAACTCTACCACTGTGCCACCCTACCGCCCTGGAGGAACACGGGGAACTCAGCGGGTCAGGTAACATCTGTGGAGGGAACGGACAGCCTATGTTTCAGGTTGTATCCCTCCTTCAAACTGAAGCAATCCCGACAATCTTGGACAACAGGGTTTCGTGTATATTTCTATCAGGGTAGAAAATGTTCTGTATCCACTGTTCTCCCTGATGATCATAGTGAACATCAGGCCTCATCTCGAGCATTGGAAAGTGAATGATATCATAGAGGCAGTTGTTTCAATTACTGCTGCTTAAATCTTGTTCAAAGGCGGCACGGTGGTGCAGTGGTAGAGTTGCTGCCTTACAGTGCTTGCAGACCCGGCATCAATCCCGACTATGGGTGCTGTCTGTACGGAGTTTGTACGTTCTCCCCGTGACCTCGTGGGTTTTCTCCGAGATCTTCGGTTTCCTCCCACACTCCAAAGACGCACAGGTTTGTAGGTAAATTGGCTTGGTAAACGTAAAAATTGTCCCTAGTGTGTGTAGGATATGCGGGGAATTGTTGGTCAGCGCGGACTCGGTGGGCCGAAGGGCCTGTTTCCGCGTTGTATCTCTCAACTAAACAAAACTAAACTCCATGACGTAAATAATGAGTCAATGGTCTGTAGTGTTGGAAGGTTAATGGATTAAGAGGAATTTTGAATTTAGTTCCTCGAAATTGAATTGCTGATATTGAAGATTTGGATTTTAATTTTGGCACGTTAATGGTTCTTTTGGCACAAGCTCAACCTGGAGTCAAGTTTTTACAATCCGCAATATGCTTTACTCATTCAGGGTGGCAAACACAGCGCACGTCATAACTTATGACTTAACAGTAGTTTAGAAAAATAGTCAAAAATGCCTACTTTCAAAATAGAGGAATAAGTGGTCGTTCGAGTAAAATAAATATTAGTCTAGCTCATTCTTGGAACCGGATGAAGGATTTCCAACTTGCTGATGAATTCTGGCAGACTGGACCTTTCCAGTCTGCAATTAAGATCCATTGACATTTAAATATTCTATGTTTGCAACCAGTTAAAATAATCCCTGGAATTGTCAGTTGAACATGTGCATGCAGTCTCCGCTATTGTTCCTAAGAGGAAATTGCCACTGAAACGCCTGGTTGGTGTTGGATGCAAGATCTAACCTGCAAATAAGAAGACAGCACAGATCCCTGTAGGCTCCCTTTGTGACACTCCATGTGTGCAGGTTCACTGGTTTCCAGAGTTTCTATGTTAGCTAGTTCAGGGTTAAGTCTTTACTCCTGCCCTTGTTCTTTTTGAAGATAGACACAAAATGCTGGAGTAGCTCAGGCAGCATCTCTGGATAGAAGGAATGTGTGACATTTTGGGTCGAGAAGCTTCTTCAGAGATCTGTTTCAACATTAATGCAGGGAGGAGGTGTAAGGACATGAGGAGTATAACATCAAACACCTGTCCCTCTGCCTCCTCCCTCAATTCCATCAATCCTTCCCTAACCAACAATGGGCTCTCCACGGCACCACCTTGCCTGAGGTCACGTGGCTGGCTCTGACTGGTACAAGTCTTTTCTCGCTTCCAACCCCCCCCCACCCCCCACACCACCTACTTCCAGTCTGATGACAGCTCCCGACCCGAAATGCCACCAGTCCTTTTCCTCTAGAGATGCTGCCTGACCCGGTGAGTTACTCCAACACTGTCTATGAATAGGGCAGCACAGTGGTAGAGTTGCTGCCTTACAGCGCCAGAGATCGGGGTTCGATCCTGACTACGGGTCCTGTCCGTACGGAGTTTATATGTTCTCCCCGTGACCACATGGGTTTTCTCCAGGTGCTCCGGTTTCCTCCCACATTCCAAAGATGTACAGGTTTGTAAGTCAATTGGCTTTGGTAAAAATGTTCCTAGTGTGTGAAAGATAGGTCTAGTGTCTGGGTTGGTCGCTGGTTGGTGCTGACTGGGCTGAACGGCCTGTTTCTGCACTCTATCTCCAAAGTCTAAAGAATGTACCTCTGCTCAGGCTGCCACCTGAACCTGTACTATTTTTATGATTCTCCAATCATTTTAAAATCTTTTGATGAGTCATCAATAATCGGTGGAATACGCACAGGTGAGAATAATACTTTCCGCACAGAATCAGTAACTTATTAAAATGTTGTTTACCTAGTGAACAAATTGGTAATCTAACATTTTCCTTAAACTATGACTTCCTGTTGGGGGAACAAAGTCAATGTTCCAAGTATCCCGTACTTCAAATGCTAGAGGAAATGTACTTTCCAAGGGACTGATCATTTCTTCCAGGTAATGAATGATTAATTGGACATCAGGGTGGGTTTCCTGGTCCCAGGACTGAAGCAATGGAGCCAGCGCACTGAGAGGTTGCTTTTGCCAAAAATATAGAGCCCGCATAGAACAAACCTTCCAGTTATATAATGTAACATAAACCTCCTGGAGTGAGCCTGCTGATCGATCTTCATTGTAAACGGGAAAGGAGGGAGCTTGCAATGTTCCGTTCCAGCTGCTGCTGCTCTCTAATGAGGCCATCATTAATTCATTTGGCAACGGAAACATCCCTGACAGCAAATTTCATTGTCGAGGTCTGAAGTTGTTGCTCTACCAGGAGCGAGAATGGACTTGATGGGTCAAATGGCCCACTTCTTTCAGAGAGTGGTGGGACTGTGGCACAGCGGTCGAGTTGCAGTTTCACAGCGCCGGAGACAGCAGGCTCGACCTTGACTACAGGTGCTGGCAGTGCGGAGTTTGCACGTTCTCCATGTGACCACATGGGTTTTCTCCGCGTGCTCCAGTTTCCCCCCACATTTCAAAGACGTGCAGGTTCATAGTTTAATTGGCTTCTGTCAATTCCCTCTGGTGTGTAGATTGAGAAAATGGAATATTTAATATTTGATATTTAAATGGAGAGGAAGAGTTTAGAGCGATATGGGCTAAATGCAGGCAAATGGAACGAGTTTATATAGAAACATCGATAATTGGTGCAGGAAAAGGCCAGTCATTCCTTTGAGCCAGCACCACCATGCAATATGATCATTGCTGATCATCCATGAAAATCAGTTCCCTGTTCCTGCTTTCTCCCCAGATCCCTTGATTCCTTGATAGAGAGCTGTATCCAACTCTCTCTTGATTTGGTAGTTTAGATGGTGGATCTTGGTCGGCACTATGTATTGGGTTGAAGGGCCTGCATGACTTTATGATTCTATTTCCCCATTAATCATCGGATTTGATGGTGACAATTGCACATTTACTTTGACTGATGACTGATCCCTCACGTACTTTCCCCCTCTCTGCTGCCCAGTAATGAGGGATGCCCTGTCCTGCATCATTAGCAAGAGGCCCGGGATTCCCTTTTGTTGTTGTTTTACCATCAGTTGCAAACAAACCACAGTTGCCGAGATAATTAGACCTGAGCCTGTTTGCTCTCCTCCCACCTGTAGTCAACAGCAGCAGGTTCATGGACATGAATGTAAAGGAATACATTCTAAACATCACCACATAATCCTGAATACATTTCTAGATGCATGTACATAAATTGTGGTGATCTCATTACACCTTCTTAAAAAGATGTATGCATCTGCTCATTAGATTAATGGTTGCTTGTCTAAATTTACCTTCTGAAATATATATTTCACATTCAGTTAACAGCGTACACCAAATGGTGATTTTTCATTCGAAGTACAATCCTCAATATTGCTTCTTGCAATCCAATTATGCTGAATGCCTTGCGTCAATTGGATAGGGCTGGGATAGAGTGGATGTGGAGAGGATGTTTCCACTGGTGGGAGAGTCTAAGACGACAGGTCATGGCTTCAGAATTAAAGGACGTTCCTTTAGGAAGGTGATGAGGAGGAATTTCTTTAGTCGAAGGGTGGTGAATTTGTGGAATTCTTTGCCACGGTAGGCTATGGAGGCCGTCAATGGATATTTTAAAGGCAGAAATGGATCGATCCTTGATTAGGTAGACAGAAATGCTGGAGAAACTCAGCGGGTGAGGTAGCATCTACAGAGCGAAGGAAATGGGCACCGTTTCAGGTCGAAAACCTTCTTCAGGCTGATGTGAGGGTAGGGGTTAGGGGTGGGGGGGGGGGGGGGGAGAGGAAGAAAATGAGAGGGGGAGCCAGGGGGCTGAGGGAGAGCTGAGAATGGGAGGAGAAAGTAAGGACTACCTGAAATTAGAGAAGTCAATGCCCATACCACTGGGGTGCAAACTGCCCAAGTGAAATACGAGATACTGCTCCTCCAATTTACGGTGGGACTCACTCTGGCCATGGAGGAGGCCCAGGACAGAAAGGTCGGATTCGGAATGGGAGGGGGAGTTGAAGTACCTAGGCTTGGCGATCGCTTCGCTGAACACCTCCGCTCGGTTCGCAATAACCAACCTGATCTCCCGGTGGCTCAACTCCCCCTCCCATTCTGAAACCGACCTAATTCTGCTCCCATCACTTATGACATGACCTTAGGACCTAAATAATGCACTATGGTCAGTGTGGGGAAGTGGAGCCGAAGGGCCTATTTCCATGCTGTATGACTCAATGACTCCATAACACCATGATAGTGTGAAGCTGATGTTATTTTACTAATAGCCCAGCAATATCAGCTCAAACCCCAGCTGCGAATTTAAATTCATTTTCAAAACTTATCCAGGTTTGAAAACAAACTTGTGGTTTTGGAAATCTTAAAATAACTCGTGCAACTGAATTCTAAATAATTGGAAGTGTGATTGTCACAACCATATTGCAGTAATACATCTTTGCTGTTTACTGGTAGCAGAATGACACTTACAGAATAAAGAATATGTATACTTCACAGCTGAAAAAAACATGCCTCATCTGTGAGTTCTAATTTAATACCAAGTATACATTTTTATTCAGATAAGACATTTGTCAAAGCAAAAGGGACTGAGTTTAAAATGACTGCAACTTGTTTTTGAAGAATAAACAATAATGTTCTGGTGAACCCTCGTTTAATGTTGATACTCGTTTTTTGACGGATATTAAATCAGATGCATGAGAAAAGCGTTGAATTGAATTGAATTTACAGTGAGTATTTGCAGCACAAGGTATTTACATTCATTTACATGTGGAAGGAAGCTGAGTGTTTCACAAAATCGAGAAAGGATTATTCAGAAAGGCACTGTGTTGCTTTTGCAATGGAGTGGACAGCACAGTCCTCTTGAAGGTCGCAGGTTATGGGTTTATCCCCCCCCCCCCTTAAGCACAAAAACATAAGCTGATATTTTAAAGTTTAGGTTTGGGGGGGGGTACAGTGAAAAGCTTTGTTTTGCATCCAGACCAGGTAATACTGTACATTAATACAATCACGGCAAACTCAAGTACAATAGGGAGAGAAAAGGGGAAGATACAGAGTGTGGAATAGAGTTGTAGCGCATCAGTTCCATAGACACGAAGATGCTGTAGACACAAAAATCTGGAGTAACTCAGCGGGACTGAGACCCGAAACGTCACCCATCCCTTCTCTTCAGCGATGCTGCCTGTCCTGCTGAGTGACTCCAGATTTTCATGTCTTTCCTCGGTTTAAACCAGCATCTGCAGTTCCGTCCTGCACAGTTCCGTAGGATAAAGTCCAATGTCCTCAATGGGGTAGAGGTGAACCGCACAGTATTCTAGCCTAGGATAGTCCAGCAAGCTGCATGGGGAATTAGGTGGTACAGTTAGTGTTGTTGCCTCACTACCTCAGGGATTCATACGTAAGAATATTTCCAGCAATTCAATCCATTGACAACAAAAGCTATCTCACGACTGGAGGGCTGCAGCTCCAGACTCTGCACTTTTTTCTAGTACGTACAGCTGTGCAATGGTTAGTGCTGCTGGCATGGAGCTTTAGGTACCTTTGTTCAATCCTGACCTCTGAGTGGAGTCTTTCCATTCTCCCTGTTACTGTGTGGTTTTTCCCAGTGTGCTCCGGTTTTCTCCCACATCCCAAAAACACACGGATGGATGAGTCGGCACTAAATAACCTTTTTAATGTGAGTTTGTGGCAAATGGCTCAAGAAGGAACTGATGGCCAATGGAGGGAGAGAGTATAGGACTGCAGGCAAACAAGGAGCGTAGGAATTGAACTGATGGAATTGCTATGGATGGAGCCAGCACAGACCTGATGGGCCAATTGGCCTCCTCTTCTGCGGGAATAAGTAAGACCGCTGCATTGGTGTTGGCATGTGAGCAAACCACACAGGCTCTTCCTGAACAGCCAGTGTCGTTAACATGAAAGGGAACGGGGAAATGACTCCCGACAGTATTCATTGCTCGATCAATCTCACAAAGGCAGGTTAGCTGAGAATTATTCCATTGCTGTCTGTTACAGTGTGGAGGGACAACCTGGCTGCTGTGCTTGCTATCCTATTCTGCTTTAGTTCCACCACCCCATTGTCAAGGCTAGAGTTATGGTCAACAGAAAGCCCACCTGTCCCCCCAGATCCTGACCAACTTTTACCGCTGTACCATCGAAAGCATCCTGACCACCTGCTTCATGGTATGGTACAGCAGTTGCACCGCAGCGGATAGGAAGGCACTACAACCGGTGGTGAAAACCGCTCAGTACATCATTGGTGCCTCGCTCCCTGCCATGGATGCCCTCCACCGAAAACGGTGTCTGAGATGGGCCAGGAAGATCATCAAGGACCATCATCAGGGACTGTTTGCGCTCCTCCCATCAGGGAGGCGGTACAGGTGCCTCAGGTCTCAAACTAGCAGGATGAGGAACAGCTTTTTCAACAACCCACTTACATTGCTGAACTCGGAGTCCCGTCGCTAGATATCTTTGGTCTCTCCATCCACATTGTTAACTAGTATTCTTCTTACTCTAATGTATGCTTGTTCTGTATTGTTTTTAAATTCTATCTTGCACTATGACTATGGCCAGACGCTAAACTGCATTTCGTTGTACCTATACTTGTATCTGTGCAATGACAATGACGTTGAATTGAATTGAATTGAATGATCACCTCACAATAATAAACCATCCTCTCTAATGCACATCTCTCACTTTTTCCACAAATATCTCTGTCTAAACATCATGGAGGCACAGAGTGATACAGTGTGGAAACAGGCCCTTCGGCCCAACTTGCCCACACCGGCCAACATGTCCCAGCTGCATTAGTCCCACCTGCCCGTGTTTGGCACATCTCCCTGTAAACCTGTCATATCCATGTACCTGTTTAACTGTTTCTTAAATGTTGGGATAGTTCTTGCCTCAACTACCTCCTCTGGCAGCTTGTTCCATACATCTACCACCCTTTGTGTGAAAATGTTACCCTTCAGACTCCTATTAAACCTTTTCCCCTTCACCTTAAACCCAAGTCCTCTGGTCCACGATTCACCTACTCTGGGCAAGAGACTCTGTGCATCTACCTGATCTATTCAACTCATGGATTTTATACGCCTCAATAAAAATCATCCCTGCATTCCTGCACCCCAAGGACGAGAGTTGCAGCCTACTCAACTTCTTCCTATAGCTCGGACCCTCTATCTCTGGCAACATCCTTGCAAATGCTGGAGTAACTCAGTGGGTCAGGCAACTGGAGGGTATGGATAGGTGACATTTCAGCTAGGGATCCTTCTTCAGACTGAAAATATGGAACTAGTTCAACCTATCTCCATTATATCTATGATCTCCAATTTTTTAAATCTCTTCAGAAATGAAAAGATGCTGCCCACATCCACCCTGCTTAATGCTTCATAATTTAAAAAGCTATTGAATAATCTGTGTCTTCCCTTCCCTACAGCAAAGAGCCCACCCTGTTCAGTTTACGGGAATGCAGAAGGCAGGGGCAATCCCAAACTTGAGACTAATTACCAGGAGTTCAACAAGTTTATGTCAAAGCAAGCCATTAGCTCAAGTAGTCCACAATTTATTGCTTGTTTAAAACGTTTAATTTATTATTTCAACAATATGTAATCTGATATGATTAGTTGCAAAGCCTTTATGTAATTACTGAGCTGGGACAGTGTTGGAGGTCTCTGCTACATCATGGATGCAGAGTGGACAGTTTTATACTTCATTGGGACAAGGCTTTTGAATGCCGCACAACTATTTAATTAATTCCACCGGGAATTTTAATGTAAATTGTCAATTGAAACATCAGTTGAGCTTCCCCATTGAAGCCCTGCAGGATATTTTGTGCATGTTCGTTCATTTTATAATCTGAAGTTGATTTGCTAATCATTTACAGCATAATGTGCACCTTTTCTGTATTTATATACCCTGGGATGGAATGCTTTGGTCAAGTATATCATCTGCAGATATTTACTCACTGAGACAGATGGTTGGTTTTAGGAACATGAATTGGTTAGTATATTTTGGTTGGAAGTGATATTGAAGATGCAACTCAGATAGTCCACCGTTTGATTGTTCAGAAATATGGATAGTTTGGAATCTGATTCAATGGTTAATGTTACCCACACGCGCTCTAAGTTCATCAGGATTCCATTCCCTCAAGTCAAGTCAAGTCACTTTTATTTCTATAGTACATTTAAAAAACAACTCTCGTTGACCAAAGTGTTTTACATTGGTGGAGGTACTAATGTTACACAACAGTGGTCCATAGATTAGGGGACTTGATAGAGGTCTTTAAAATGATGAGAGGGATAGACAGAGTTGACATGGATAAGTTTTTCCAACTGAGAGTAGGGAAGATTCAAATAAGAGGACATGACTTGAGGATTAAAGGACAGAAGTTTAGGGGTAACATGAGGGGGAACTTCTTTACTCAGAGAGTGGTGGCTGTGTGGAATGAGCTTCCAGTGAAGGTGGTGGAGGCAGATTCGATGTTATCATTTAAAAATAAATTGGGTAGTTATATGGACGAGAAAGGAATGGAGGGTTATGGTCTGAGTGCAGGTAGATGGGACTAGGGGAGAATACGTGTTCGGCACGAACTAGAAGGGCCGAGATGGCCTGTTTCCGTGCTGTCATTGTTATATGGTTATATATGGTTATTAAGTACATACATAAATACATACATATAGCCCTCCCTCAGAGGACGTCAAGAAAGGCTTGAGAGTAAAGATGAGTTTTAAGTCTCGACTTAAAAGAGTCGATGGAGGGGGCAGTTCTGATGGGAAGAGGGATGCTGTTCCACAGTCTAGGAGCTGCAACCGCAAGTCGCCCCTGAGCTTATGCCTAGACCGCGGGATGTTCAGTAACCCCAAGACGGCCGATCTGAGGGACCTAGAGGTGGTGTGGTGGGTAAGCAGACTTTTGATGCAGGTGGGGACAAGCCCATTAAGGGCTTTGTAAACATAATGAAGGATCTTGAAATTTATTCGGAACCGCACAGGGAGCCAGTGGAGAGAGGCCCTGCGATCATTTTCAATTCCCCTCGCTCCTTTTAAACCCACCTGACTCATGGAAGAATTTATTGTACTGCCGTGTAACATCTAAAATACATTTTTTTTTTAAAGGCTGAATTCCAAACGTACACTGGCATCATCCCCTATATCTTGCTCCCGCACATCGGGGCTGCCTCCTCCACTCATGCAGAACTCATTGATATCATCACCTTTACCATAAACTACAACCTGCCCTCAAATTCACATGGACTGACCGCTGAGTTACTCCTGCACTTTGTGTCTTTTTTTAAATTTAAACCAGCATTTGCAGTTCCTTGTGTCCCCATTATGTTTTGTTATTTTTCCTAATAACGTGCCATAATAGCAGAATCGCCTATTTTTGTGAATCTTGCAGGAAGTCATCCTTTACATCTCAGGGTCAGATAGAATATTTCTTAATATTCTTTTCTGCCATAATAGGAAATTTCAAATCTTTCTATACTACATTCCCTTTATCGTCTTGATCCACTCATGTAATCGCTATCTGCATCCATTTCCAGATTTATTACATCATCAGTTACTTCCCTACTCTTTCTGTCATTAATGTATTTAACCACCATGCCTTGGGTTCCTTCATCCAATTCACTTTGGTCAATTGTAAAATGGAGACTCTAGTGTTGATCCTTCTGACCCGACTACCAAAATATACCCACTAATGCCAAGCAATCCTCTAATCTCACCAAAACATTACTAATGCCCCTGTCCCACTTAGGAATCCTGAACGGAATCCTCTGGAGACTTTGCGCCCACCCAAGGTTTCCGTGCGGTTCCCGGAGGTTGCAGGTGGTTGCCGGAGGTTGCAGGTAGTGGAAGCAGGTAGGGAGACTGACAAAAACCTCCGGGAACCTCTGGGAACTGCACAGAAACCTTGGGTGGGGCGCAAAGTCTCCAGAGGTTTCCGTTCAGGATTCCTAAGTGGGACAGGGGCATTAGTGTACCACAAGGTATGTTTTCTACAATAACCTTTGACATGACACCTTATGAAATACTCTTGGAAATCTTAATCCATCCACAAATCCCCCTTTAACCAGAGTGCCTTAGTTCTTCAAAGAACTCCAATAAAATAGTCAAACATGATTTCCCTTTTGCAAAACTGTGTTGACTTTGGCTGATTACCTTGAATGTTTCTAAGTGCCCTGCTATAAGATCTTTAATAATAATTTCTGACTTTGGCAATGAGAGATGATAAACTGCAGTTTCCTGCTTTCTGTCTCCAACTCTATTTGAATAAAGGATACATTCACTGGGATGACTCAGTCATAAGAATCAACTGGTGGGTATGCTGGAGTTAGCTGACCGAGAAGGGAGAATTAACTTGAGCGTCAAGAGTGTATAATTGTCATACGCACTGACAACAGAACAATGGAATTCCAATTTGGCCATAAACTCAATACACAGAGATTAATAACGGCCAAAAAAAAACCAAAGTCAGTCATGCAATGGTCCATAGTTGCTGAGAGAGTGTATCAATTGCACATAGACGCACTGACACTACTGACTGTGTTTGTAAGGGTTTGTACATTTGTGACCTGCGTGGGTCCAGGTGCTCTGGTTTCCTCCCACACTATACTGGTTTGTAGGCTAATTGGCTTCGGTAAATTGTCCCTATTGTGTGTGTGTAGGATAGTGTTTGTGTGCGAGGATCGCTGGTCGGTACGGACTCAGTGGGCCGAAGGGCCTGTTTCTGTGTTTTTTCTCAAAACTAAACTAACGTTCAAGTGCCTGATGGTCGCTGGGAAGAAACAACTGTTGAAACGGTTTCACAAGCAGAAATAATCCATAGGTTAGACAGCCTGTGTGAAGAGAGAGAGTTAATATTTCAGGTCACGGTCCATTCATCAGATCTGCCTTGTTGAGTATTACAAGAATTCTATCCCTTTATTTCGAGTTCACAGCAGCTTTGCAGTTTCTTTTGCTTTTCAAGGAAGAAAGTAAAATTCATTGGCAAAAAAATATATACGATGGCGTTCGGTAAAAGTTTCAAGTCTCTATTCTTTCTGACCTGGACGCTTGGTGGATTGAGGAAGGTGGAGTTTGTTTCGAAAGTGGTGTCGCATTTCAAGTTGGATAAAGTCACAATATGCGAAAATAACAACATATGTCATTTGATTTATTGTTCAAAAGTAGATGAGGGCTGTTGTAACCACTGACTTTAACTTTCTGCAGATGTGTACAATCTACAGAGGGTGCGTGCAGTGTATTATACAGCTCTTCCCAACTGATAATTGTCCAGGAAGTAAGAGATGAATAACTATTCAATGCAGTGCAATGGGATCATGATCGGCAACTGGATCTGGGGCCACGTATTCCTAAAGGGCCTGTCCCACTTTCACAACCTAATTCACGACCTCTGCTGAGTTTGCCCTTGACTCGTACTAGCAGCATGGTCGTCACGAGGTCGTAGCAGGTCGTGATGCTAGTCATAGGTACTCGTGGCATCAAGTAGGTCGGGGCGTTTTTCTCACTTGATGAAAATTGTCCACGAGGAGAAAAGGTCATGAATTAGGTCGTGAAAGTGGGACAGGCCCTTAAATGCAATTGCCATTTTGGTCCACTTTCAATAACTACCTTTTCAAAAGGCTTTTCTCCAACATGTTGCATTGCCATCAGATTTCCTTTCTTGGTATTTATTTGCAATGAAGCATTTGTCTGGATGTCTTGCCCAAGTTCTGAGCTGGAGCCATTGAAAGGAGATGTGATGTAGGGCCTTAAGATCTTGAAAGGCATGAAGGATTGGGTTGAATGTGAATAAGATTTGTGTGGGATCTTAGCCTAGAAAAGTACTCAATGTCTTCAATGAAAGGTCAGAAAATTACAGTTTCTTTAAATAATGTGTTTGAAGTTGGAATCCGTATTATAACAGCAGGTTGCACCATGGAAAACATCCTATCCAGGTGCATCACAGCTTGGTATGGTGAATGGTCTACACAAAACTCAAACATCTGCAGGAAGTTATGGATGCAGCCCAGCCCATCACCTGCACCAGCCTTCCCCCCCATCATCTCCATCTACACTTCATATTGCCTCGGGAAAGCAACAAATGTAATCAAGGAATGCTCACACCTCGGTCATTCCCATTTCTCCCCTCTCCCATCTGGCAGAAGATTCAAAAGCTTGAAAGCAATTGATTTAGTTTAGTTTATAGTCACATCTACTGAGGTATAGTGTAAAGCTTTTTGTTCTATTAACCAGTCAATAGAAAGACTATGCATGTTTAAAATCAAACCATCCACAGTGTACAGATATATGATAAAGGAAATAGCATTCATAGAAACATAGAAAATAGGTGCAGGAGTAGGCCATTCGGCCCTTCGAGCCTGCACCGCCATTCAATGTGATCATGGCTGATCATCCAACTCAGTATCCTGTACCTGCCTTCTCTCCATACCCCCTGATCCCTTTAGCCACAGGGGCCACATCTAACTCCCTATTAAATATAGCCAATGAACTGGCCTCAACTACCTTCTGGCAGAGAGTTCCAGAGATTCACCACTCTCTGTGTGAAAAATGTTTTTCTCATCTCGGTCCTGAAGGATTTCCCCATTATCCTTAAACTGTGACCCCTTGTCCTGGACTTCCCCAACATCGGGAACAATCTTCCTGCATCTAACCTGTCCAACCCCTTAAGAATTTTGTAAGTTTCTATAAGATCCCCCCTCAATCTTCTAAATTCTAGCGAGTACAAGCCGAGTCTATCCAGTCTTTCTTCATATGAAAGTCCTGACATCCCTGGAATCAGTCTGGTGAACCTTCTCTGTACTCCCTCTATGGCAAGAATGTCTTTCCTCAGATTTGGAGACCAAAACTGTACACAATACTCCAGGTGTGGTCTCACCAATACCCTGTACAATTGCAGTAGAACCTCCCTGCTCCTATACTCAAATCCTGTTCAGTACTGTCAGATTCAAGGAAAGCTTCTCTCCTGCTGTTTCAGACTCTTGGAAATCTTTCTAATCTTCCAAGCCAGCTTGGCCTCTGCAGTTTAAAAACATATATTTGCCCTTTTCTCTCTAGCTATATCACTATATTGCATATCATGTGTATTTTACCATTTGCACTATCCCTTGTGCTCCAAGTTGGTTACACTCCAGTATGGTATGATATGACAGGAGAGCATGCAACACAAAGCTTTTCACTCTATCTTGGTGCACATGACAATAAAACACCAATTGCAAATACCAAAAGAAGGCACAAGTATGATCCATGAAGTTCTTAATGGAAAGCCACACGATGTGGAATAACATATTTTGATATTAAATATTAACGCAGCATTATTTTCAAGAGAATGGGCTTAGAGAGGATCAGCATGTAGGAATATGAAGATAGACACAAAAAGCTGGAGTTCCAAGATTTCCGTGCAGTTCCCGGAGGTTTTTGTCAGTCTCCCTACCTGCTTCCACTACCTGCAAAATCTCCGGCAACCACCTGCAACCTCCGGGAACCGCACGGAAACCTTGGGTGGGGCGCAAAGTCTCCAGAGGTTTCCGTACTGGTTTCCTAAGTGGGACAGGGGCATAACTCAGCAGGTCAGATGGTGAGAGTCAGTCTGAAGAAGGGTCTCGACCTGAAACGTCACCTATTCCTTTTCTCCAGAGATGCTGTCTGACTCACTGAGTTACTCCAACTTTTTGTGTCTATCTTCCATTTAACCCAGCATCTGCATTTCCTTTCTGCACAAGAAGGAATATGATTCTGTTTTAGCTTCTCTGCTGCCCTGAATCCAGTGCTTTCTTTATCTAGCATTTCTAAGATGGTGCATTGGTTCATACTGTTCTTTGGATGCTCTTGTTATGAGCCTATTAAATGGCAACTACTTGCAATTGGTAGGCAGTCGGCTGGGGATAATAAAGATTCCTTTACTCTTTTATTGCTTAGTTTGTGGTTGCTGCTTGTAATCGAAGCTGGGTCTATTCATCAGTTTCCTCTCCAAGCAGGCTTCAAGGCTACAGTGTAATTGAGGGTTTGAACTCTAATGTAATTGAAAGGGAAAAAGAAGTCAAATGTGGGATTCTGATCATCGCGATTGCTTTGGGGAACTGAATGCAAAAATAATTGGTGGTCCACCTAACAAAAAGCTTTTCACCGTACCTCGGTACACGTGACAAACTAAACTGAACTGAACCGAACTGACCTAGGCATGGAAGGAGATTGCAGTTTCTTCCATTCTCCTTACTAATCTCGATGGAATCAATTGAAAGACAAGGGGGAAAAGATTTCCAGCCAAGCTGTTTAGTGGAGAAACCAAAAATATGCATTGTTCTTGGCAACAGACTCCTTAGTCTGGTTTCCTGTGAAGAATCTCAACCTATAATGTTATTACAACAAACTGGTGACAAATTAAAGGATCTTTGACATCTCGGTTGGGCCAGTGCAAAGAAGTTATGTTATTTGTTGTTATTTTATAGCAAGGGCCATTTGGCACAGCCAGTCCAAGCTGGCTTGCTTACAAGTAGAATGAAAATAGACACAGAATGCTGGAGTAACTCAGCAGGTTAGGTAGCACCTCTGGAGAAAAAGAACATGTGACGTTTCGGATCGGAGCCTTTGCTCAGTCTGAAAAAGCGTTCCAACCCAAAACGTCGCCTAATATTTTTCTCCAGGGATGAGGCCTGACCTGCTGAGTTACTCCAATATTTTGTGTCCATCTTCGGTATAAATGAGCAAATGCAGTTCCTTCCTACACATTTTGCAAATAGAATGTATTGACTTGCTGACACTATGAGTGTGAAGAGAGACTTGAATTGTTTGGGTTGCTGTATATATTTTAATGAAAAACATTCATTTTTTAACGAATAACGTTCATTTTTTAACTAGATGAGTCCCAACAGCTCCATTCCTCCACTAATTTCTCAGTAACAGTATCTCCCACTTGCTTATTAACTGGCCCCTGATTATCACTGGTGCAAGGGCTAATTTACAGAAGTCAATTAATCTCGCAACATATGGTCAGGGCATGGGAGGAAAGGTTTGTAGCGGACGGAGGGAGTTTGTGCAATGAGAAGGAATCCCCACAGTCTGCACTGGGTCAGGATAGAAACCGGGCTGCTGGAAGTAAAAGGCAGCAATATCTTATTAACTTATGAAGAAGGAAATTGGAACAAAACACAACAGTAGATTCTTAGGAAATAAGGAGCAACAGATAACTATTGACATAATACAATGGCTCCATGATAGGGTTAGCTTTAAGGATTATACCATTAGTAATGACTTCTATTTCTCCGCTGATTCCAATTTTCCTTCTATCCTTTGTCTCACCAGTAGGAATCAGATTGCTATCCAGGGAGAAACAGGGATCTTGATTCCTCCTGGTGAGACAAAGCATAGAAGGAAAGTTGGAATCAGCGGGGAAGTAGAAGGAGTCAATCCTCCTAACAAAACACTTAGAATGTGACAAATAGTGCTGGCGTAACTCAGCGGGTGAGGCCGCATCCCTGGAGAACATGGCTAGGCGACGTTAGGGGTGGTACCCTTCTGCAATCTGGTCTTTTACAGTAAAGCAGCATCTACATGTTCTTGCTTCTACCCTTAGAATGTGGCCTTGTAATAGCCAACACCTTGATACATAAAGGGCCTGTCCCACTTCACCCCTGTCCCACCTAGGCAATTTTTTCGGCAACCACAGGCGACTAGGCCCTGCTTGTCGCTGGTGGTTATAGGTTGTTGTAGTTGTGGTCGTAGGAGGACGTCCTAATGGGTCGCCGGTTGCCGGGAGCTTGACGTCGACTAGGTTGGTACGCTGTCGTAGCTTGTCGTAGACATTCTCTTTTGGCAGGGGGGCAACCAGCCGCCACTTTTTCGGCAACCAGCAATGACTGTGACAGTCGCCGAAAACATTGCCTAAGTGGGACAGGCCCCATGGGCGATTTTTTTTGGCGACTGCTGGTGATTGTCACAGTGGTACCATGTTGCCGGAAAAGAGGTGACTGGACCCCCCCACTGCGACAATGTCCAAGACAAGCTACGACAAACTACCACCTACTGGACGGCAAGCTACCGACCACCGGCGACCCATTAGGATGTCCACCTACGTCCACACCTACAACAACATACAGCCCCACAGGCGACAACCTACGCCAACCAGTGTCAACCTACGTCCACCCGTGACAAGATCACTCTCCTTCACTGGTTTCCCATTACCTTGCAACTCTGATCAAAATATTCATTCTTGTTTCACATCCATTCCTGGTCGTTCCCTTAGATAGACACAAAAAGCTGGAGTAGCTCAGCGGGACATGCAGCATCTCTGGAGAGAAGGAATGGGTGACGGTTTGGGTACCCGAGTTACTCCAGCTTTTTGCGTCTGTCTTTGGTTTAAACCAGCATCTGCAGTTCATTCCTACATACCTGGTCATTCCCTGACCAGACTCATTGAAGCCTGCTGTGCTGAGAGAAGGCCATTCAGTCAGTCCATTGTCTCCTTGCCAGCTAAAAGGAAGGTTTACCACCCATGAGGCATCCCTGGAACCAAGGTGATGTCCTTGATATTAAATATCGCTCGTGATATGATTCATGAGTGTCATGTCAGATGCCCATATTAGTTATGCCCCTGTCCCACTTAGGAAACCTGGATGGAAACCTCTGAAGACTTTGCGCCCCACCCAAGGTTTCCGTGCGGTTCCCGGAGGTTCCCGGAGGTTTTTGTCAGTCTCCCTACCTGCTTCCACTACCTGCAACCTCCGGCAACCACCTGCAACCTCCGGGAACCGCACGGAAATCTTGGGTGGGGCGCAAAATCTCTAGAGGTTTCTGTTCAGGTTTTCTAAGTGGGACGGGGCATATTACCGATCGCAAAGTGCAAATCTTGAATGAAACTGAATACTTAAATGCAATTGCCGTCTGGGGAATTTACTTGAACAAGTGTGTCGGGGATCCTGGAAGACTTCTGCATTAGAACATCTCTTCTACATCCTCGATTGCTCCTGTAGGAACTCTGCCTCAATTACTTGGCACTGTCAATGATCATCTATGAGCTGGTGGAATGTTACACTCTACGGAGAAGTGTTACTGTGCTAATTGGAGCCCTGCTTGTCATGTGTTTTCCTTTATGAAATGTGAAATTCAACTGAAAAATTGCCAATAATATTACTGAACATTATATGGTCATGCATTGCATTTTGCACCGTTAATCTTAATGAGAATTATATTACTATGCAATATATTTATGGGTATTCAATTTTTTAATACGATTATTTTAGTGCAGTGTGATTGTTGAGGATTAAGCTATGCTCTCTGTTATGCTTGAAGAGGGGTATTTGGATGACATTTCATTTGCTCAGCATTCTATTTTTTAATAATAATTGAATAATAAATAAATTGATAATATTTTGAAGGTGAAATTGAATGAACCTTCTAATGATGCACATTATATTAGTGTTTAGTTTTAGTTTAGTTCAGTATAGAGATGCAGTGCGGAAACAGGCCCTTCGGCCCACCGAGTCCGCACTGCCCAGCGATCCCCGCACATAAATACTACCGTACACTAGGGACAATTTTTTCATTTATACCAAGCCAATTAACCTACAAACTTGTAGGTCTTTGGAATGTGGGAGGAAACCAAAGTTCTTGGAGAAAATGTACGCAGGTCACGGGGGGAACGTTCAAACTCCGTACAAACAAGCACCCGTAGCCAGGATCGAACCCGGGTCTCTGGCGCTGTTAGAGCTGTAAGGTAGCAACTCTACCGCTGCACCACCATGCCTCCCACCATGTGGATTATAGTATTTATATTATGTTGTTTAGATTGGTGAGGATTATGCTAACGAGGAATATGTTTATACTGATGGAGATTATATTGGTAAAGATTAAATCTACGTGGATTATCCTAGCAAGGATTATATTGATGAGGAATACATTGAGGAGGATTACACTGATAAGAATCAGAATTGATATCAAGTTGGGACCCAGAGATTAAATCTAATGAAATCCTGCATTCAGAGAAGCTTACAAAAGTAAGACAACTGACAACAAAATATGATCGACCATCAGGCTTGTCTTTTATAAGGCCATAACCCAAATGGTTCCTACCTACCAATCACCTCCTATGAAGGGAAAATATACCAATTTGCTAAAGAAAATATTTAAGGAAAACCTGCAGATGCTGGAACAATCGAAGGTAGACAAAAATGCTGGAGAAACTCAGCGGGTGAGGTAGCATCTATGGAGCGAAGGAATAGGTGACGTTTTGGGTCGAGACCCTTCTTCAGTCAAAAATGCTGGAGAAACTCAGCGGGTGAGGCAGCATCTATGGAGAGAAGGAATAGGCGACGTTTCGGGACTGAAGTCTGAAGAAGGGACTCGACCCGAAACATCGCCTATTCCTTCTCTCCAGAGATGCTGCCTCACCCGCTGAGTTTCTCCAGCATTTTGTATTTTACCAGCATCTGCAGTTTTTTCTTAAACATTCCTTCAGCAAGCCCTGTTCTCTCGTGTGGGATAAGTATGGTTCTGGGACTTCTTGTCTCCATTACAGTTAGTTTTGAAGGATCTGAAAGATGACTAGCTGCCTTCAACATTGACACTAACAACACATAGCGTGACTCTTCCAACACCACTCTAATATCTTCCTGCAGTTAGCCAGCGAATCTGATGTAAAAATTGGACTAGATGCATGTATCCCAGTAAGAAATTGAGGTAACCAAAGTTGTCATCTCTGCCTCTCCTCACAAACTCTGTACCTTGGAGCTGATATGTCTTGTAACATGCAGACTATTGGCCCAGATAGAACCAGACTGTTCACAAAATTTGTGTTGCATTTAAGCTCGGGCTTCAGATTATCACTATCATAAAGATAGTTCTTCAGCTTCCTGATTAATAACATCTGCCTTCCCCACCTCAGCTCATCTGCTAACTTTGAGGGCTCTCTGCAGTCCTTGGAAGTCTAGTTCACCATCTGGTAGGGACCATAACAATATTTATCTGACAAGTCTGTCCTGCCTCTCGTAGAAACGTCAAGCATATGAAACATGTGGCCAATTTCTGAAATATTCAGCATATGATGTGCGTATCTCCAATGGATCCATGATCACTCTGGGACCTGCATAGAAGATGAAGACTTCTTATGACTACTGTTTGCAGGTTAACCCTTGGGCACCAAAGATGCCTGTCCTGTAGGCATCAATTTGTAGGAAGGAACTGCAGATGCTGGTTTATACCGAAGTGCTGGAGTAACTCAACATGTCACACAGCACCTCTGGAGAAAAGGAATAGTGATGTTTGGGTTTGAAGAAGGTTCCGCCTCGAAACGTCACCTGTTCCTTTTAGTTTAGTTTAGAGGTACAGCGTGGAAACAGGCACGTCGCCCCACCGTGTCAGCACCCAACACTATCTTACACACACTAGGGGCAATTCACACATACACCACGCCAATTAACCTACATACCTGTACGTCTTTGGAGTGTGGGAGGAAACCGAAGATCTCAGAGAAAAACCCAGGCAGCTCACGGGAAGAACGCACAAACTCCATTCAGACCAGCACCCGTAGTCGGGATCGAATCTGGGTCTCTGGCACTGCAAGCGCTGTAAGGCAGCAACTGTAGCTCTGCGCCACCGTGATAACCCTCCAGAGATGCTGCCTGACCCGTGGAGTTACTCCAGCACTCTGGGTCTGTCTGAAGGCATCAATGTCCATTGACTAGAAGGATCTTTTTTTTTCTTGGCTCGAAATAATATTTTGCAAATGTTGGTCTGGGTCTGAGGACCAGAGTGTGGAAAGATTGCAATTCCAGGCCAGTTATGCCTAGATGATTGACAATGAGACTGGCTGTTGAGTCAGCCCTGCAGTGCTTCCTGGCTAATGATGCGCGTGCAAAGCTTTGCAGTCAGCTCTGTTCAATCACCAAAATAACTCACAGCCTCGCTGCACATACGCGCAGAGAGAAAGCAAGTATATTGATGTGCCTTGGGCGTCAGCAATAAATAAAATGTGCAATCAACAAATAGGTCGAATGAATAATCCAACACGCTTGGGCAACGTGACAGGTGGTTGTCAACAAGAACTAAACAGATGCAGGAATAAAATTCTGCATGTGCTACTGCATAATGGAGTATTATCCATTGGAAAATGAGTTGAGCCACATCACTGAATTTTTTTATTGTATAAATAGAGTTTCATTTTTTTTAACTGACTGAAACAGTAAAGTAGTCAAACTAATTTCCTGCCTGTCATCTTCGTGAAGGTTCGGCTCATCTGGGAGTCTAACCGAGGTGGCAGCGCGTGATGGGGAACGCAGCCCGCAAAAACAGAGGCAGCCTACGAGCCAGGCTTCGCCATCCCGTCAGCTGATGAGCAAGTTTGCTCTGTGGTATTGGTTGGGGAAACTCCAGGGAATTCAGGGCAAGGTTGCCGAATGATCCCGTGGGCATTGAAGAACGTAGAACTTGGAAATGTGCAGCCAAAGTACCTGTGTCCACACTGTTTCACTCTATCACTCTATGACCCAAGGTAGTTGAAGCAATTACATGGCCCTTCTGCTCACGAAGTGAGCCAAAGGGCCATGTACTTGCTTCAACTACCTGCACTTAATCCACTGGGAAGTGGGGAATCTTCCAGCTCAATTAGTGGAAGTTTACTCTGATCTACTGGACTCTGAGAGGTGCAATAGAGGGCCAACCCAGCTCAAGTCAAGTCAAGTCAAGTCAAGTTTATTTGTCACATACACATACGAGATGTGCAGTGAAATGAAAGTGGCAATGCTCGCGGACTTTTGTGCAAAAGACAAACAACAAAACAACCAAACAAACTATAAACACAATCATAACACACATATTCTTTTACATGATAAATAATAGAAGGAAAAAACGTTCTGTAGAGTTAGTCCCTGGTGAGATGGGCGTTTACAGGATTGTGGAGCTGGTGGAGTCGATAGGGAGGTATGAGTGTGGTCGGGTCTATGCGGAGGATCTGCCCATGAACAGGAGATGTGGAAGACCTTGCTCTGGACTTACTGAGCCTTTTGACAATCCATGGACAATCCAATCTTCCACCTCGTCTGCCTTTCTGCCCAATCCTGTTGCATGTTGCAGTGATAAACCTTGTGGTGCGTATATGGAACGGACTGCCAGAGGATGTAAGGTACACAAAAATGCTGGAGAAACTCAGCGGGGGCAGCAGCATCTATGGAGCGAAGGAAATAGGTAACGTTTCGGGCCGAAACCCTTCTTCAGACTGATAGGGGGTGGTGGAGAGAAGGCTATTACATCCTATGCCAGAGGATGTAGTTGAGGCAGTTACCAAAAGACATTTGGACAGATACATGGATAGGAAAGGTTTAGAGAGATATTGGCCAAACGTGGACAGGATGGACTAGCATAGATGGGGCATTTCCGTTGGCATTGCCAAGTTAGACTGAAGGACTGTTTCCATGCTGTGTGCCTCTATGATCCATGACTCTATGAGGAGACTGTGGCCAAATTTACTTACAAGCCTGATTAAAAACCAAGCATTCTTTCACATGTTGCAAAACTTTTTTTTTCTACTGAATAACTTTCAATTGAATGAGATCAGGAACTCTACATTTCTCATCCAGGTTTTCTGTAAATTTGATATGTTTCATGTTATCTGCATGAAATGACCTGGAACTGTGGAATAGATGAGGCTTCTTCCAATATCACTTACAGGGGCCTGGACCACTATTGTGGAGTTTGATCCTTAAAATAAGATTCTTGTCACTCCTCATCCACATCGATGGACGCTACTCCACGAGGTCCCTCAGAGCTCCTGTCCAGATGCATACTGTCCTGTCCCTGTGCCTACATTAATTTTATCACCTGAGTTCCTGATCCCTTCTGAAGCCTCTTTGGTCCACCATCAATCTCCCCAAGTATCACCCCCCCCCCCCCCCCTCCCCTTCACTATTTAGCAGTAACACTTGAGCTTCTCGCACTCAATATGATCATTGCAATCTTCCCCCACAATCTTCTTCCATGATCTCCTCTGAAACCTCTGATTTCTATTCTGCAAGACATCTCACTGACCTTTGATCCACACCCCATTGACGCCCATTCCCGCTCCCAACCCTCCCATTCTCCCCAACACATCTCCCCCAAGAACTCTTCCAATGACTTGCACTCTCTTCAATGGGCAGGGGCTCTGGAGAAAAGTAGCATGTGGACAATTCTGCGTCAAAGTCCTTTCACACCATGAATGAAGCTTTGGGGTTCATGCACAACTGGGTAATGGGACCCAAACCTAAATGGAGGAGTTCCCCATGTGGCACTGACAAACTTTACAAAAGTTCCTAGCTCCACTGGAAGAACACAGGAACACAATGTTGGATGTCTGGCCACTGGCCACATGGGCTGGGCGGGTGCTATCATTAACATGCAATGAATAGAGCAAGGAGTAGCCAGCAATGTTAAACTCGGCCAACAATATCCTTTTTAGGCTGTTGGTCTAACGATCGTAATTTTCCCTCGTTCTCCAGTGCTGGCTTGATCACTTTCTGGGCAAGGTCCAGGGGAAAAAACCTAGCCTCCAGAGTGTCTCTGAACCAGGAGAAGTTATATGTTATGATTTTCCTGCATGGTGGGCTAGTTTCGGAGTTTGAGGTCCATGGGTCCATGCGAACAAGCTAAATAGCACACTCTTTAGCACGCAAAACAAAGCCTTTCACTATATCATAGAAACATAGAAAATAAGTGCAGGAGTAGGCCATTCGGCCCTTCGAGCCACCACCGCCATTCAATATGATCATGGCTGATCATCCAAAATCAGTGCCCTGTTCCTGCTTTCTCCCCATATCCCTTGATTCCATTAGCCCCATGAGCTATATCTAACTCTCTCTTGAAAATATCCAGTGAATTGGCCTCCACTGCCTTCTGTGGCAGAGAATGACACAGATTCACAACTCTCTGGGTGAATCTCGGTACACACGACAATAATAAGTCAGCACCAATAATTATATTAAAATTGGCAGCAATAGGAGGCAAAGAGTGGTGGTGGATGGATGGTTTTTTTTCAGATAGGAAGTCTATGACATCAAAAATATATGATATCAAACGTAAATCAAATTTACAGAAAACCAGGATGTAAACATATACATTTCCTGGTCTCGTTCACATGAAAGGTACAGAGAAGATTTACGAGGATGTTGCCAGGACTAGAGGGCGTGAGCTATAATGTGAATAGTGATGTACCAGGGATTATTTCAGGGACCGTTACCCTTTGTGATATATGTTAGCGACTGATATGAATGTCGGAAGTGTGATCAGTAAGTTTGTACATGACATGACATGAAAATTGGTGGCATTGCATGTTACAAGGAATAGACACAAAAAGCTGGAGTAACTCAGCGGGACAGGCTACATCTCTGGAGAGAAGGAATGGGTGACGTTTTGGGTCGAGACCCTTCGTGCTGAGTTACTCCAGCTTTTTGTGTCTGTCTTCGGCTTGAACCAGCATCTGCAGTTCTTTCCTACGACATGTTGCAAGGAATGTTGTTCAAAGTTACTGTCGGATATGGATTAAATAAGTGAGATACCTTTCAATCCTTTTGCGATATGATGCATTTCCAGAGTTGAATCAAAAGTGGATCATAGAACAGTATAATACAGGAACAGGTTCTTTGGCTCACAAATGTTGTGCCGAATATGATGAAAAATCAAACTAATCCCTTTGATTGCATGTCATCCATATCCCTTAATTTCCGTCATATCCATGTACCCATCTAAAAGCTTCTTATATGTGATTGTTGTGTCTGTTTCCATTAACTATCCTGGCATCTACCATTCACCATGTAAACAACTTGCCCTTTACATTTTAATTTTAAACTTTCCCTCTCTAACCTTCAAGCCATTTGACACTTTCACCCTGGGAGGAAGGTTCTGACTCTCCACCACATCAATGCCTCTCATAATTCTATCAGGTCTACTTTTAGCATCCCAACACTCCAGAGAAAACTAAGTGTTTAAATAGGAACTGCAGATGCTGGAAAATCGAAGGTACACAAAAATGCTGGAGAAACTCAGCGGGTGCAGCAGCATCTATGGAGCGAAGGAAATAGGCAACGTTTTGGCCCGAAACGTTGCCTATAGATTCACCTGCCATAGATGTTGCTGCACCCGCTGAGTTTTTTCCAGCATTTTTGTGTACCAGAGAAAAGTAATCTGTCCAAACTCTATTTATAAGGAACATCCTTTCATTCAGGAAGCATCCTTGTAAAATGTAGACACAAGGAACTGTAGTGTGAAGAAGGATCCAACTCCAAATGTTGCCTATCCATGTTCTCCAGAGAACTGCTGAGTTACTCCAGCAATATGTTTCTTTTAAAGCATTCCAGTGAATTGCTTTTCCATCCTCTCCGATACAGCTTGTGTATCCTTCCTGTAATAAGGTAACCAGAACTGCCCAGAATCCTCCAAATGCGACCCATTGTGTTATAAAGCTGCAATTTGACTTCCTGACTCGGGCACTCAATGTTCCAACTAAGGAAGGTATGAAATAACACCGCATGCTTTCGTTGTCACTCGGACTACTTGTGTTGCTACTTTCAGTGAGCTGGGGACCTGGACCCCAAGACCACTCTGTGCATCAATGCTGTTAAGGAAACTCCCATCAACTGTGTAGCTTCTCCATACATTTGATCTCGCCAAGTGCAACACCTCACTCTTGCCTCGATTAAACTCCATCTCCCATTTCTCAGCCTATATCTGTAACTATACATTTTGACAGCTTTTTTTCACTGTCTGCAACCCCACCAATTTTCATGTCATCTGCAAACTTACTAACCAATCTATCTACATTTTTATCCAAGTGATTTATATATATATATATATATATATATATACATATCTCAAATAAAAGAGGTTCCAACACTAATCTCCATGAAACACACCTAGGCACAGTTTGTGTGGAATTTATACATTTTCCATGGGACCGTGCAGGTTTCCATTGAGTGTTCTGGTTTCCTCTCACATCCTAAAGATATGTGGATCTGTAGGTGAAATAGCCTACATATAGTTGTCTCGAGTGTGTAGTGAGTGGGATAACCAGTGGTTGGCATAGACCCTGTGGGACCTCCTCGAATGAAACTCCTCATATGTTGCAAAACATCCTTGGCTAATAAAATATTATTGTATTGTATAGTTTCCATTCTGTACACTTAAATTAATCAATCCACTCCACTACTTCTTTTTTACTTGCTCTTGGGCCTGAGAAACAATGTCCTTACCTGCACACAAACTGCTCTGACTCCTACTCACTGGTACTAATACGGCTAGGACATGTACAATAAATGGAAGGTTTCTGAGGGATGTTGATTAATGGAGAGACCTAGCGGTCCAAGTTCATTGTTCCCTGAAAGTGACAACACAGTTAGATAGGGTAATGACCATTTGGCCTGCAGGCCTTCATAGGTCAGGGCATAGGTTATAAGGGTTGGGACGCTAGGTTGCTTCTTTACAAAATACTAGTGAGACCACGCTTGGAGTCCCATATACAGTCCTGGTGGCTGCACTATGAATGTGATTGCACTGGAGAGAGTGCAGAGGAGATTCACCAGGATGTTGTCTGAAATGGAGGACATCCATAATAGAGATGGGTTGGATAGGCTATGCTTATTTTCCCAGGAGCAAAGAAGGTCGAGTGGTGTCCTAACAGAGGTATATAAATTCACAAGAGACCCAGATAGGGTAGACAATGGGGGTGGCAGGGTGGGGCAAGGAATTGCTGCCTTACGGCACCTGAGACCCAGGTTCAATCCTGACTACGATCCTGACTACGGGTGCTATCGGTACAGAGTTTGTACGATCTCCCCGTGACCTGCGTGGATTTTCACCGGGCGCTCCGGTTTCCTCCTGCACTCCAAAGACGTACAGCTTTGTAGGTTAATTTGGCTGCAGTAAAATTATAAAACGTCCGTAGTGTGTAGGATAGTGCTAGTGTACGGGGAACGCAGATCGGCACAGACTCGATGGGCTGAATGGCATGTTTCCGCACTGTATCTCTAAACTAAACTAAAAACTAAACATAGAGTTGCATCAACAAAGCATAGATGGAGCGGGCTTAATGCGGGGAAATAGAATGGGTGTAGTTGGGCAAAAAGGGTTGGCATGAATGTGGTGGGCCGAGTGGCCGTATTCTGTCCTGTACAACTCTAGAACTAATCCTTGAACAGAAATGAAAACTAGACGCAGTGATCTCCCAATGCACGAGTCCGACCCTTCAGAATAATTCCTGTTTATTTTGTCATCCAGAATGATGAGTAGTTCCACCTCCTGACCACTCCTGATCTCTCTGCAAAACCGTGCATCCGAAGAGAATGTATATAAAGAAAAAGATCCTGAAGCTCCAGAATTTTAACTTTGTTATTCCCGGAAATCTCAACCGAACTATAACCCCTTCAGGACAGTTTGCGGTGTCTTGTTTCTGAAAGCAAGACCACAGGACTGGCCCAACCACTTTGAAGAATAACCACAATGTCAAAGGAGGAAATGCAGGAACCACTTTGGACTCAGGATGATGCCACAAACAGCAACATCAGAATACTCTCCTCCTGACCACAAATGTCATTTGCTTATTGCATAACAAATTAAAATGCTGAGAAATTAATACAACATATCTGAGGCAGACAACACCCTGAGCCAAGCATATCATTTACCCTGGCTTTAGAAATTATGGCGTAATCTTCCTGTTTAAGTAAGAAAAGCCTATATTTTTTGTGGCGTTACTTTAGAAAGCATTAACAGAATCACTTTCTGAAACAAGGCATTCTGATTCATTCTCGACCACCTACAGAAAATTTTTCAGACCGATTATATTCTCATGATAAGGAGAATATTTTCATTCCCTCAAGACACAGAAGAAGGCCATTTGGTCCTTCAGGGCTCAGGAACATTTGTACCAGTCCCGTTCCTTCACTTATCTCCCCGCAATCTATTCTCTCTCACTCACTCCTTAACTCCTATCAGTCTATCCTACAAGTGTTGGACAATGGAATAGCAGTAGCCCACCAGGGGTATTGACAGATAGATGGGAACCTACTGCTTGTAGGGGAATATTATCATCAAAGAGGTTGTCCTGGAGTAAAACACTGCCACGGGATCACCGTCTGAAGTCTGAAGTCTCAAGAAGGGTCTCAACCTGAAACGTCACCCATTCCTTCTCTCCAGAGATGCTGCCTGTCCCGCTGAGTTACTTCAACATCTGCAGTTCTACATCGTTCTACTAATGGCCCTGTCCCACGGTACGATTTCATTCCAAGAGCTCTCCCGAGTTTAAAAATAATCAAACTTGTGGTAAACACGGAGAATGAACGTAGGGGGTACGTCGGAGCTCGGAGCTCGGGGACGTCTCTTATGATATGATATATGATATGCCATTTATTGTCACTATACATGTACAATGAAATTAAAAGCTGCTCGTACTCAGTGCATACATATAATTTAGTACAAAAAACAAAAAACAGAAAACAAAAACAAAAGGGAGAAGGGGGGGGGGGATAGGTGCACAATTCTGCGGCGCTATATACATATCTATAAAGGCTAAATGGTGAAGGAGATGTTTAAAGATTATATTAAATATTAAAAATGTTTTTTTTTTTTAAATGTTAAAAATTACAGTTACAATACACATTACAGTTCCAAATTTCATTACGTGGATATAATAGATGGAAGTCGGGGTGTTGGGCTGTGAAGTCAGTGCATGTGTGAATTAAGAGTAGTTATAATTTTCGGAAAACAACTATTCCTGAGTCTATTTGTCCTGGATTTGATGCACCTATAGCGCCTTCCAGAGGGCAGCAGGTCGAACAGTCCAAACGCAGGATGGGAGCTGTCCTTGATGATATTCTTTGCCCTGCTAAGGCAGCGGGAGGTGTAAATATCCATCAGGGAGGGGAGAGGGCAGCCAATGATCTTCTGTGCTGTCCTAGTTACAGTTAGCCCGTTAGTTAGCTCGTAGTTAGCTCGTACCGCTAATGGCAGGTACTCGGGAAGACTCGCTAACGGCAGGTAAGCACGGGAAGATTTTTCAACATGTTGTGAAATGTTCACGAGAGCCCCGAGTACCGACGAGTGGCCATTACCGTAAATCTCCGAGTTTGAATCAGGGCAAACTCGGGAGAGCTCTTGGAATGAACTCGTACCGTGGGACAGGTGCTGATCCTGGATGGACCAGGGTTTTCACATCCTAGGTCAGGGACTCCAAAACCTTGACGTACCCATCCTCCCTATCCATGTAAATCCATACGTTCTAGGAGCAGAATTAGGCCATTCTGCCCATCGTCTACTCTGCCATTCAATCATGGCTTTTCTATTTTTCCCTCTCAACCCCATTCTCCTGCCTTCACCCCATAACCCCTGACACCTCACGAATCAAGAATGTGAATCTCCTTCTTAAAAAATATCCATTGACTTGGCCTCCACATTCGTCAGTGGCAATGAATCATCACCCTCTGACCAAAGAAATTCCTCCTCATCTCCTTTCTAAAGGTACGTCCTTTTATTCTGAGATCATAGGATCATAAGTGATAGGAATAGAATTTGGCCATTTGGCCCATCAAGTCTCCTCCACCATTCAATCATGGCTGATCTATCTCTTCCTCCTAACCCCATTTTCCTGCTTTCTCCCCATAACCTCTGACACCTATACTAATCAATAATCTATCTGTCTCTGCCTTAAATATCCCGAGGCTTGGCCACTGGTCATAAGGCCATGTTCAAAAGGAATAGGAACAGAATTAGGCCATTCGGCCCATCAAGTCTACTCCGCCATTCAATCATGGCTGATCTATCTATCCCTCCCAGCCCCATTCTTCTGCCTACTCCCCATAACCTCTGACACCTGCACTAATCCTAGACTCTGCCACTAATGGAAACATCCTCTCCACATTCACCCTATCCGGGCCAGGGAAGTGGAAAGTGGGGCTGTGTGTGTGTCGGCTGTTGATGTTTGAGCAGCAGTCTGGGGAAAGAGCAGCCAGCTCCTGCCCCCTCTGTGGACTGCGGCAGCCTGCATTCAAACCCATCCGCTCAGCATTACATGTTGGTCTGTCTGTGGGTGAGCTTCCCTGCTGATAGAAAAATGCTGGATCCTGCCCTCCCAATGGAAGACAGTCTCTGCAAATAAAATCCTTTGCAGACATAACATGAGCCGGAGCTGATTTCTTCAGCTTCTTTGTTAATGTATGGGAAGAGTAGACCAACATTGATGTCTGATTTTTAAGCTGTAAATTCTTCTGAGGATACGCAAGCAATAAATTTACTCTCAGTGGTCCTTTTAAATTCCCTATGTCTCTTGCACCCCTCTGTTACAAAGAAAAGATATAAATATATTTATACATTACTCAGTACATTTATTCTTCCCAGGATTTAACCACTATAGAAATGTTTGTTTTATTCAAAGCTTACTATAAAATTACCAACAATCTAAAGTGAATCAAAAAGGGATTTACAATGAAGATTTAGCAACTGAAAGGTTATACGAGTTGTGTCTGCATTCTCAAGAGCAATGAGTTTACAAAGCTCTATATAGTTAATGCAGAGTTTGAAAAGCTAGACAGAGAGTAGGTGTTTGCTTGCCGGGGAAGTCAGATTTTGAGGCCATAACTAAATGATAGTCTCAGATCAGTCTCAGATCAATAGGTGACCCGAAACATCGCTTAGCCATGTTCTCCAGAGATTCTGCCTAACCTGCTGAGTTATTTACTTTACAGTTTAGAGTTTAGTTTATTGTCTCGTGTTCCGAGGTGCAGTGAAAAGGTTTTGTTGTGTGCTATCCAGCAGAAAGACAAGACATGATTACAGTCCAGCCATTTACAGCTACATGATAAGGGAAGAACGTTTAGTGCAAGGTAAAGCCAGCAATGTTCGATTAAGGAAGATCTTTAGTCCGAGGGTCACCAACGAAGGGGATAGCAGTTCAGCACTGCTCTCTGGTTGTGGTAGAATGTCCTTTCCTCCAGCATTTTGTGTCATTTTGTCTATAAACTGGCATGTGTAGTTCCTTGTTTTGTCACCTGTAGAGTGGTTGGAGTGAGTCTAGATGGTGATCTGATGAGTGGGTGCTTCCATTCAGGAGAAACCTAATGAGCACTTGATGGAGAAAGGCACAGATGGGCTTGTTGATGGAATATGAAGGGGGCAGGTTTCAGTAGTGTGGAAACAACACTATACAGAAGTTGGCCTTTGTCTGCACTATGCTGTACTTTACATGAGGTGCTGGCCATGAAACTGGCATACAGTCAATAGACATTCAAGGAGTGTAGGAAGGAACTGCAGATGCTGGTTTACACCAAAGATAGACAATAGACAATAGGTGCAGGAGTAGGCCATTTGGCCCTTCGAGCCAGCACCGCAATTCAAAGTGATCATGGCTGATCATCCCCAATCAGTACCCTGTTCCTGCCTTCTCCCCATATCCCCTGGCTCCGCTATATTTAAGAGCCCTATCTAGCTCTCTCTTGAAAACATCCAGAGAACCTGACTCCACCGCCCTCTGAGGCAGAGAATTCCACAGACACAAAATAGACACAAAATGCTGGAGTAACTCAGATGGTCAGGCAGCATCTCTGGAGAAAAGGAATAGATAATGTTTCGGGTCGAGACCCTTCTTCAGACTGAGAGTCAAGGAAGCGGGAAACTGGAGATACAAAGAGGTACAAAGAACAAATGAATGAAAGGTATGAACAAGACAAATCCAAGCCAGCAACGTCGCTCAAGGAAAGGTGGAACCCACAATGTGGTATTCAAGGAGTGAGTGCTGGTTTTCCCGTAGCTTAAGTGGGGTTTGGCTGGACCAGGCGCTGTTCCACGAGGCCGAGCATGTGGACCGCATGCGGCCTACAGCGGTGGAGGACACCACGGCTAAGCTTGGCCAGGCCGACCCTGCAACACTGCCAGGACAACAGACATTCATGCCCAGATCAAGATCCCTGCACTTACAACAACTGGGACGTGAAAAAGGTGTCAAACAGGCGCCTCTGTATACTGTCTCAGTGTATTACTAGTACATACTTGTACTGTATCTGAGATGCTTATCTAATATGTATCTCTGATATTTGATTTAATTCACATGTTTAATCAATAATGTTCCATTATTAATGTTTAATGTTTTATGTGTCATTCCTAACTGTTACTGTATGTCACGTTGTCACTTGCGGGCGGAGCACCAAGGCAAATTCCTAGTATGTGAATACTTGTCCATTCATTCATACATACATACATTCATTCATTCATTCAATCATTCATTCATTCAATTCATTCATTCATTCAATTAACTAACTAATTAATTAATTAACCAGTCAATTAATTAATTAATTAATTAATTAATTAATTGATTCATACATTCATTCATTCTAAGTGCGTATGTATAGTATTACTTGTACTGTACTGTATACAAAAATGATTACTGCACTTTGGTACATGTGCCATCTAAAGTATCACACAATACCATTCCCTACTGGACAGCCAGATGCAGTTATGTTGGCCGCTGTATAGCGGTTAGCATCTGCACATTCTAGCTTCTTCCCGAATGGTGAAACATTTGACAGTGGTCTGCTTGATGTATCAGTCAGCCATCACCCATTGCCACAAGTCAGCACGGTGGCACAGCGGTAGAGTTGCTGCCTTACAGCGCTTGCAGCACCCGAGACTCGGGTACGATCCAGTCTACGGGTGCCGTTTGTACGGAGTTTGTACGTTCTCCCTGTGACCGCATGGGTTTTCTCCGAGATCTTCGGTTTCCTCCCACACTTCAAAGATGTACAGGTTTGTAGGTTAAATGGCTCGGTATAAATATAAATTGTTCATCGCACGTGTAGGATAGTGTTAATGTGTGGGGATCGCTGGTCTGTGCGGTCTCGGTGGGCCGAAGGGCCTGTTTGCTCGCAGTATCTCTAAACTAAACTGAACTAAAATGGTACAGGACTCCTGGGCAGTTCCTCACAGTCCAGGAACCTTTATAACATCCACTGCTGATGTGGATGAGACAAACCAACGTTGTCATTTTATTTCAGATTTCCAGCACATGCAGTTATTCTTGGATTTTTTACTTAATTCTGTTCATACCTTCTTCTTCTGGCATTTGTAGGATTGTAGGGACATTTTGTTTAAAATGGGTTTAATGCAGGATTGGTGTAAATTGGTGGTTGATGGTCAGAATGGGCTTGACGGGCTGAAGGGCCTGTTTCTGTGCCTATACCTTTTTGACTCATTAGCCAACTCTCGGTCCCAAGGTAAATGAATGGGAAAGCCATTCTCATGAGTTTCAGCACATCCCCTGTGGAAGAAAGTTACTGCTTCAGAAATGAATGTAAGCTTTAACACATCCCCTGTGCAAGAAGGTTGGTGAGCCAGAAATTAATTTCAGTATTAAATTATTTTCAATGTAGTACCAATGGAATACTTTTACAGTTTATATGTAAATGCAGTGTCCTTTATGCAACAAATGCAATTGTGTCAGTACTTTTGTTTTGAAAAATGCAGCAATCAAAACAACTTAATTAAATTCAGCAACCAAAGAGTATTGTTCTAACATTTCATAACCCTCTGAAGTTAGTGAAATGCCCACCACCCCCCGACATGCCACACACCACACACAGACACATGAAAATCTATCTTGATCCCAATCACTTTGCAGGCTTTACGTTCCACTGTATCGAACAATTTGCCAAAACACATATTGACAATAGTACTGATGTAATATTCCTGTGTCTGACGGTAAATGTAATGTTTGAGAATGCTTGTATAGGGTTACCATGAACTCCTTGGGACTGTGACTAGTTTGGCACCGGGAGGAAGGCAGCTTTTGATCTTTGGTTATCTGTCAGTCATAATTAGCTTCCCACTAGCTGCGTGTCTCTGTACTGCTGGCAATTTGAATGATCACTCTCAGTATGGGACTGCCTTTTGTGGTTATATCACTGGATAATGTACCATGTCTCAGCGAAGAGCCTTATAACTCTTTCGGCTTCGCATATTTATTGCTAAGAGTCGCTGATCATTCTTGTTTTTATGGGCTGCCCTGTTCCCTGCTAACTTTCCCTTTCATTGTGACCAGACGAAATGCAAAATGTTTATACACTGAAGCTTTTAAATAGGTTCGAACATGAAAAGTCAGGAGTGATTTCCCTTGTTGGTCACCGATTTGAAATTCTCAGGGGGAATGGGTGAACAGTGTTTAGTTTGATTGCGTATCAGTTTGCTGAATCGGCTGCCAATGTGTGTAAAACCTAACGGCTTCTACGGTCAGTTGATAGTTACAGAGAGATGGGGGTCCTAGTTTTGTATCCTAAGTGTTTACCTGGTTACTGGATGAAAGAATCAGAGTGCATAATGTTCTTAATCAGGCCCTTGCCTGAAACCAGAAAATGAAACGTACTAGCGAGCTCTTTGAGGAAGTTGAAAAGAACTGAACTACGTTGCGTACTGTCATGTCTCTTGATTGATGATGATGAAAGCTAGCCCGAACGGAGGGAGTCTATCTGATTGACTTGTTGTAACTGACTTCTTGCACCTAAGATGCATTTTACTCGATAGGTCAGGCTACTCATTTGACCCTTGAACCTCCCTTGCAGTCCGCGTCCTCCACTTCTTAAACCAGGAGAAAAAAGGAGTCCCCCTTCCTAAGAAAACGCTCTTTGTGAATGAAAAGGCTGCAGAAGTAGGGCGTTGTCAGATCCTCAGAACTTCCCCGAAAAAAATCCTGACACCTCCTTCAGGGCAATGCTGTCATGTGCTGTGTATCATTGTAAGGAGGTGACTTTGAAATGCAAGAGCAAAAGGCCAGAGGTCTTCACCGTAAAGCCCCCGAGCCTGGCTTCAGGCTAAGAGTGCAACTGTGGTCCATCAATTACCACGGGAGTGGTGTTAAAAAGTTAAAAAGCAGTGGCACTCACACTTGGCTCCCACAGCACTGGATCTCAGATTCTGTGAAGTTAACTGGTCCTGCAAACCTTTGAAAAAAAATAAAATAACCCGAATGAACCTTACAGAACTTTCCACCCGGAGTTGTTTGGGGCAACAACTTCAGCGACAAGACGAGAATTCCACTCTGTTTTCCAATTCCAATCACTGCTGTTAAATACATCCATGGCCACCTAAATCAGACACTACAGGTTGTTAACTGTGTATCTCTCTGAGCTGCAAAGTCCCATTGCTCAAAACAATCATTGGAAGAACCATGTATTTAAGAAGCGTTGCCTATTTCCTTCGCTCCATAGATGCGGCTGCACCCGCTGAGTTTCTCCAGCTTTTTTGTGTACATTGGAAGAACCATTATCATTTGGCATTTTGGCCTCAATATTCAGTTGTGTGCTTGCATACAATATGACGTATGGTGTGTGTGTGTTGTATAGTGTATATGTTGTGTGTATGTTATGAGGTGTGTATAGTGTGTGTGTGTTGTAAGTTGTGTAGTGTGTATGGTGTGTGTCTGTGTGTGAGTTATGTGTGATGTGTGTGTGCGTGTGTTATGTGGTGTATATAGTGTGTGTGTGTGTATGTTAAGTAGTGTAGAGCGTGGAGAGCGTGTGTGTGGACACTTTTGGCACAAGACAAGATGCCAATTATTTCAGAGAAGCCGCCATTGACGAGCCAAATCACACTGGTCAATGCACCGTGTTACTGTATGTGTGCATTGCCAAACTGAAACATAGTTACCAGCAAGCAGTCCTCAGAGGACCATGTTTAGCAGCAGGTTAAGTGGCTCACCTATGGTATTTAGAAGATAGTTCTTTACAGAGTAAGTCTCTGACTTAATGGCAGGGAATCTACTGGTGTGACAGAAAGTACCACAAGTATTTGCACTTTGGCTAGGACTCAGCTACGAGATTGGTGATGGTTTTGACACACAGAAGATAAGGACAATAAAGTGAGGGGTCCAGCAGAGATGCTTGAGGGCGGAGGACAAGAGCTAAAGAGCCTTTGGCAAGACACCGGCATATCGGCGATGTATCCTTCTGTGTGGACCTTGGTGAGAAGTAATGACTCCAATTCTTTTTGCATGGTCTCAATTACAATGCATTTAGGATTGGCCAGAAAGGCTTATTTCTTTCTAACTATAGAATCATATGATCTTGGATGTGACAGTCATCTACAGGGATTTGTAGAATCCTGGTCCCTGGAGCTGGAAGGCAGCAACTCCAATGCTGCGCCACCGTGCCACTCTGTGAGGTGTGGCCATTGGCAGCAACATCCCAGAGTGAGCAGTTGCCGCACTGGGCTAAAAGAAGCAAAATAGTGGCGGAATTCAGCGGGCTAGACAGCATCTGTGGAGAGAGTTAGACAATCGATGTTTTGGGTCAGGACCCTTCTTCAAGCTGGCGGGGTTGAGGGGAGAAAGCTCCTAAAGAGGGGAGGGGGTGTGGCAAGAAATGGCAACGGATAGGGTCTGAAGAATGGTCTCGACCCAAGACGTCACCCATTCCTTCTCTTTAGAGATGCTGCCTGTCCCGCTGGGTTATTCCAACTTTTTGAATCTATCTTCTGTTAATAGGCGTAGGCTGGTTTGAAACAGTGGATGAAATGCATTTCGTTGTCTCTGTACTGTACACTGACAATGACAATTAAAATTGAATCTGAATCTGAATCTGAAATGAAGCTGTGCCAGTTAATGCCCCAGTATAGTGAACACTAAGGTCATGGGCATCAACTTCTGGGTCAACCAGCTGTGGCAATGTAATGGTTAAGTTACTGGGCTACAAACTAACGGCTTGGAACCTTAACCCAGTAAAAGGAGTTATAATCCCTTTCCAGAAACAGGGGAATTTAAATTCATATAATTAAATAAATCTGTATTTCTTCCAAATATAAGATAACCATGAAACCGCTAGTGTGTTGTGAAGTTCCATCTGGTTCTCGAATATCAAGAGAGGAAAAACAACTGTCACCCCTTCCTAATCTGACCCTTATGTCACTCCAGTGTCACTGATGTGGTCAACTGTTGACCGGCCCTTCAGTTCAGAGCCATTTTCGGATCTGTGAAGAGTTCTGGCATTGCCAGCGATGCCCACATCCAGCAAGCCATGTGCAAGAGAAACAAACTCCCCCATTGTTCGACGGGACTATTTCAAAAAGCCAGCTCTTTGATTGACATTTTTGTCACTTGCCTCAAAGGCTCATGTGGTTTTGGGTCAACTTTTCTTCATGTGGTTTGCATCTTGGCAACTTTGGCCTTATTGATGGAGCTGGAATAAATACAAGTTTGCTGTTGTTTATTATCCAGCAAACAAAGTCAAGTTGTCATATGTTCCGTTTAGTTAGTTCAGTTTAGTGTATTGTCACATGTACCGAGGAGCAGTGAAAAGCTAGTCAGTCAGCGGAAAGACACAACATGATTACAATCGAGCCACTTACAATGTACAGATACGTGGGGGAATAACATTTAATGCAAGGTAAAGCTAGCAAGATCAAAGATAGTCCGAGGGTCACCAATGAGGCACAAATATGCATAAGAAAGGCGAGGTGCAGGCACAATGAAAATCGTGCTTGCAGCAGCATCACAGACATAGAGACTAAACCAAACACACATTGCAAATTATTCATAACTTTACACTTTTGACTTTCAGGATAAAGTCTACATAAAGCCCAGGGGTGGCGCAGCGGTAGAGTTGCTGCCTTACAGCGCTGGAGATCCGAGTTCGATCCTGACTACGGGTGCTGTCTGTACGGAGTTTGCACGTTCTCCCCGTGACCTGCGTGAGTTTTCTCCAAGATCTCCGGTTTCCTCCCACACTCCAAAGACGTACAGGTTTGCTGGTAAATTGACTTGGCGTAAATGTTAAAATCGCCCCTGGTGTGTGTAGGATTGTGTTAATGTGCGGGGATCGCTGGTCGGCGCGGACCTGGTGGGCCGAAGGGCCTGTTTCCGCGCTGTATCTCTAAAACTAAAACAACATTAGTTTATAAAACAATGAAAAGAAAAACTCTTCAAAAATAAGCCATCCGTGCAAACACAATTAGAAAATAAGTCTAAGAGGTGGCTGTAATGTCACGTTGCTGAGGTAGGGTGAAGGTTTTGTAGGTCGATTCAAGAATTTGATGGTTGTAGGAAAGTGGCTGTCCCTGAACCCAGTGGTTTGGGACTTCAGGCTTCAGATAAGGTTGGAGGGAAGACAGCCAGACATGATATAATCAGAGGTACACAAAAAAGCTGGCGAAACTCAGCGGGTGCAGCAGCATCTATGGAGCGAAGGTTTCCTTCGCTCCATAGATGCTGCTGCACCCGCTGAGTTTCTCCAGCTTTTTTGTGCACCTTCGATTTTCCAGCATCTGCAGTTCATTCTTGAACACATGATATAATCAGAGGTGGTCTGAGAGATCATGGCCTGGTGCTCATCCGTGGGGTCATGGTCCAGGGGTGAGTGGGTGGAGGAGACCGAGCACTGGCGCTGGCCCCGAGATCAGTCTGCCAGATCACCACAGCATTATCCCATTCTCCCATCATGGGAGCAATGCAGTTATTGAACCAATGGAGACTTCTTGTGTTTGGCAACCTGGTTATTGTAGTGAATCAGTGGTCTCCATTGTGTAAATGTGTTCCTAATGCCCCAGTTTGTTTAGTTATGGACAATGCCACCTGTTCCTTCAAATACATCCAGCGCAGTGGGGCAGTTAGTGAAGCTGCTGCCTCAGTGCACCAGAGAGCTGGTTCAATCCTGCCCTGTCTGTGTGGAGTTTGCACGCTCTTCCCTGTGTCTCCGCGGGTTTCCTCCGAGTGTTTCCTCCCACGTAAAAAAGATGTGCAGTCTGGTAGGAATTGGTTGCTGTAGAGTGCCCATAGTGTGTAGGAAGAAACTGTTGATGCTGGTTTAAACCGAAGATAGACACAAAAAGCTGGAGTAACTCAGCGGGACAGACAGCATCTCTGGAGAGAAGGGATGGGTGACATTTCGGGTCGAGACCGCTCTTCTGACCTTAATATGTAGGTGAGTGATAGAATCCGGAGTGAGTTGAGAATTTAGGGTGAGTAAATAGGAGAAATGAAGTATTAACATAAATTTCATGTTTTAAATTTCATGTGCGATTAACATAAATATCAGTCTGAAGAAGGGTTTCGGCCCGAAACAGTCGAAGAAGGGTTTCGGCCCGAAACGTTGCCTTTGCTCCATAGATGCTGCTGCACCTGCTGAGTTTTCCCAGCGCTTTTGTCTACCTATTAATATAAACAGGTGGTTGGTGTGAACTTGATGAGCTGAAGGGCCTATTCCCATGCTGTATAAATCCATGACTCTTAGACAGTACGATTAGTCAGTATTGTCAAAGTTGATTATATCAACTCTACAGTCACCTCCACAGAACCTCTGATCCTCCTCCTTTCTTTTCTTATGGAAGAACCTTCGACACATTCACCCCCAGCTCACTGCAGCAAGAATATTGCTGCCATGGCCATTTACCAAGGCATATTTCGAGCAATTTGCTCCGCTGGCGTAGTTCAAAAACACAACATTCTGAAGTCAATCTTAAATCACAGCAGGTTTTAGGAAAAGCTGTATATGACTGAGGGGCACATTCCAGATGGACAAACTAAATCCAGCAAAGATTTCATACAATGGGAGGAGAAAAAAACCCCACCACAAAAGGCACATTATTAAATCGCTGCAATCTTTTCTTCCCCCAGCAACGTATGTGAGTGAGTCAAATACTTATTAGCTGAGTGGAACAATGATCGGTGCCTGTGTTGTTGTTAATGAGAGTAACACCCTTGGCTTCTGGCTAAATCCCCCTCGCTTGCTGTAAAAAAGCTACCTCTGATTAAAAGGTAATTTCTTCCCCCCCCCCCCCTCGCAATGCTCATTTCTCGTCTCCAGCAGTTAGTGGCCACCTGCTCCCTTTATGCTGCCTCCATTCTTTGGCTGCTTTCTTGAAGAGATCTCACAAAGTCCGCCTTTAGGTTGCATCAGACCACACAGTCACTCCTTGCTTCAGGGTATCCCATTTCCATGAAACACTTCTGTATTGCAATAGTGAGAACCTTACCTACACAACCCTTATTAACCTCAATGCCTGACAACCAGGACTTTGTTTTGCTCAGGTATTCTTCATACAACTTTGCAAAAACCCTTTCCATGTTTATGAACCAAATTAACAGAATGAACCAGATTGATGCAAAAACTGTGAATGGTCTGAATTACCTGGCATATCGCTCCTTTTTTGTATTATCTGCAGCATGAAAGTAGACTGTAGTTTTATGATTTTGATTATTAAGAATTATGAATCGTGTTGTGTGATGCCTTTAATTTAGTTAGTTTATTCGAGTTAGATAGGGCTGTTAAAGATAGCGGAGTCAGGGGATATGGGGAGAAGGCAGGAACGGGGTACTGATTGTGTATGATCTCATTGAATGGCGGTGCTGGCTCAAAGGGCCGAATGGCCTACTGCACCTGTTGTCTATTGTCTATTATTATTGTCTCATGTACTGAGAAACTGTGAAAGGCTTTTTTGTTGTGTGCTATCCAATCAGTGAAAAGACGATACTGGATTACAATCAAGCTGTCCACAGTGTACAGATACATGATAAATGGTGTAACATTAGTGGAAGTATAATATTAGTAGTATTGGAAATTCCATTCAGATGATTCATTGGGGCTGACAGTCCATTTGTTTCTTTGCTTAAAGATCGATGCCTCCAGTTTAACTGTGGCAACAAGAGTTAGGTACAGATCTGATGCTGACTATGTAAAAACTCGCAAACACTTGCTAAGAGAAGATTTCAACAGGTTTTGTGAGTAACAACTGTGTATCTCATGGAAATATGAACACAAACTGCTGGAAACACTCAGCGAGTCAGGCAGCATCCGTGGAGAGAGAAACGAGAGTTGCTCTATCTGGCTTGTCACATTTCAACTGACCCAGTCCCTTTTCTAACATCGGAGATGAGATAGTTTAGTTTTAGAGATACAGCACGGAAACAGGCCCTTCGGCCCACCGAGTCCATGCCGACCAGCGATCACCACACATTAACACTACCCTACACAAACTAAGGACAATGTTACATTTCTACCAAACCAATTAACCCACAAACCTGTAGGTTTTTAGAGTGTGGGAGGAAACCGAAGATCTTGGCGAAAACCCTCACAGGTCACAGGGAGAACGTACAAACTTCGTACAGACAAGCAGGTTCGAACCCGTTCTCTGGTGCTGTAAGGCAGTATCTCAGTTGCTAGGCCACCGTGCCGATAGGGAGTGTGGTCAAGGAGGGATTTGAAAAGACGGTACAGAATTTTAAGACAGAATTGCTTAACCGAGAGCCAATGCAGGTAAGAGGGCACAGAGCAGATAGGTAAACTGGATAATGCAAAGTCAGAAAATATTATCCAGGAATCATTACACAGGCTCCTACATAGCCCAGCAAATGTTCCCAAATATAACAGCACTGTCCTTAACTTCTGCTGGTAGATACAATCCTTATATCAATCCAACTGTGTAAATAAATGAACATGATATGTAATATCGTGTGAGGTGTGCATGCGTTCACTTGTTATCAATCTACCATGCGTTCAAATTATGTACACTCCATTGAGTATAAATGGGGATCCTGTGTATAGGGTGAACTGTTTTAAAGATCTGGGAGTCCGCAACTCTGAGGATATGACATGGTCATCACACGCCTCAGCACTGGTGAGTAAGGCAAGGCAGGGCCTTTACCACCTCAGGCAATTGAGGAAATTCAGCAAGCTTCCTACGCAGCCGGTGGAAAAGCATCTTGTCCGGGAAACAAAGAACAAAATATCTGAAAAGCATTTCCTTTCTCTGTGTAGCTTTACGAAGGTTTCTATTGCAAAAGCATATGTGAAAGTAAAAATATAAATATATTCAGTATCCTTGTCTTGAATAGTTTAGTGTCCATCCAACATTTACTGATTTTATCAATAATTTGAGCTGTTTCTTGTGGCATTAAACTATTTTGGGATATAGTGCATGGGTTACTTGAGACATCGTGAATATAGCAAAGGGTTGGGGAAGTGCAAGACTTTGTTTCAATGTTATTATTTGGAGTTTTAGAATCCCTTCAACCCTCACCTAATCTGCCACTCACCTACCCACACCGGGAGATAATTAATTTGCAATGCAGAATTAACTCACCAACTCACAAATCGTTGGGATGTGGGAGAGGGTGGAGCATGTAGAGAAAACTCATGGCATTGTAGGGAGAACATAATAGCTTCACACAAGATGATAATGTATTGTCTTGTTCCCGCGGGGCTGAGACGGTGCTCCGGTAGCTGAGGCGGCGTTCTGGCGGCGGCGACCTGAATCCGGGGCTCGGCCGCGGGCCAGTGGACGACATCGTCGGGAGCTCGCAGGTCACAGGCTGGTGCCTGTTTTCCGGAGCTCCCGCGGCAGCAGCTGCGTCCGCTGGACTGGAGGGCGGCAGCTTCGAACACCCCGGGCTGCGGAGCTTGAACCGGCCCGTTCGCGGAGCTCGGTGAGCCGCGGGACTGACTTACCATCGCCCGGTGGGGTATCGCCTCAGCGCAGAGGGAGAAGAGGAGGGAAGAGACAGTAACCTTAAGATTTTTGCCTCCATCACAGTGAGGAGGTGCCTGGTGAATTCACTGTGGTGGATGTTAATTTGTGTTTATTGTGTGTTTCGTTGTTTATTATTACATGTATGGCTGCAGGTAACGACATTTCGTTCAGACCGAAAGGTCTGAATGACAAATAAAGGATCTAAGTCTAAAGTCTATACTTTTATTCTAGTAGGCTTATTGTAACAGTTTTTTTTTGAAATGTTTGATAAAAAGTAACCAAGTGCAACTGCAGATTCAGATACGGTAAGTAAATGGAAATCTGAGGGTGATGTATGCAGAAATGGTGGTGCGTTACGCCAGAGAACCAGGTTCAATCCTGACCTCGATTGCTATCTGTGTGGAGTTTGCACGTTCTCTCTGTGACCGCGCGGGTTTCCTCTGGGCACTTCAGTTTCCTCTAACATCCAAAAGACGTGCAGATTTGTAGGTTAATTGGTCTCTGTAAATTGCCCCTAGTGTGTAAGGAGTGGATGAGAAAGTGGGATTACATAGAACTAGTGTGAATGTGTGATGGTTGATCGGCATGGACTCGGTGGGATGAAGGACCTGTTTCCGTGCTGGAATGTTCATCGTTCATTTAAGCACCCTTCTCACTGAATCTGATGAAGAGAGGCAGCAGTGCTTATTATCCGATTTGTTTCCTTGGCTTTTTCAGGACACCCTTAAAGACAATTCCCGAAGAAACTGGCAGCTCGATCTGGCTGGAAATGATATTAAGCAGGCTTTCACAGCCCAGCAGAAGCAAATTAAGCAAAACAAAAGTTAGAAAGAACACAAATGTGACTGACCATAGCCAGACATCCTGTGAGGAAGTGAAAGAAAAGTTTGTTGAAGTCAAATGAGTTCTGAATCATTAAAGATTCAGTGCCTAGTACTGTAGTAGAGCTAACATACTTAAAGCTTGATTAGACTGCTGTTGGCAACAAAGCATGGTGGTGATGATATGAATCTACTGGCAAGCCAGCAGCTCCAAATTCAAGTTCCAAATCTGAAGGAACTGAATTCAATATATGTGCTCATCCCTGGAAGAACAGCAAGAAAATATGGCCAAGAATTTTTGACCAAGAATGTCTGAAGAAGGCGCCGGTCCGATTTGTCGCTTATCCATTTCTTCCACGGATGCTGCCTGACCAGCTGAGTGTTTCTCTGTCGACCAAGAACTTATATGGATTTCATTATCCCCTAAGATCATCGTTGAAATAATGGAAGATGATCCCCAAAAGGCTCAGCGTCTGCGGAGGGTGAAAACACAGTTAACATTTTAGGTTCATGACTTTTCATCAGTCCCCTCATAGTGTCGGAGGAATTAGAGAGGCGGCGGGGAGGTGAGGTCAAGGAGGGATTTGAAAAGAAACGAGAACAATTTTCAAATTAAGGCATTGGCTAAAAAAAAGCCAGTGTCAGTGAGAGCAGGGTTTATGGGTGCACAGGATGATTCAAATTGAGAATGTAGCAGAATTTGGGATAATAATAATAATAATAACAATAATAATAATAATCTTATTTATATAGCACATTTTTAGTCAACTTGCATTGACCCCAAAGTGCTTCACATAATTACATTACATTTACACACAGGCAAAGGTGGGTGAAGTGTCTTGCCCCAAGGACACAACGACAGTATGCACTCCAAGCGGGATTCGAACCAGCTACCTTCTGGTCGCCAGCCGAACACTTAGCCCATTGCGCCATCTGTCGTCCCATTGGTCGTCCCAAAAACATTGACGACAGAATGAAAAAGCCAAATGGAGGGGTTTGGAGTTTTCAAGCTGGTGGTAAAAGATGAAGAGATTTGGTCACTGTGGCGCAGCGGTAGACTTGCCGCCTTACAGCGAATGCAGCGCCGAAGACCCGGGTTCGATCCCGACTAGGGGTGCTGTCTGTACGGAGTTTGTATGTTCTCCCCGTTACCTGCATGGGTTTTCTCCGAAATCTCCAGTTTCCTCCCACACTTGCAGGTTTGTAGGTTAATTGGCTTTGTAAATGTAAAAATTGTCCCTAGTGGGTGTAGGATAGTGTTAATGTGCGGGGATCGCTGGTCGGCGTAGACCCGGTGGGCCGAAGGACCTGTTTCCACGCTGTATCTCTAAAACTAATACTAGAACTGAAGCTTCTGCTGCAGATATTTGAAAACTTCCATTAACGACTTACAATACTTAGAAAGAAGGGCTATTTGACTCAAAGTCAAGATCAAGATGAATTAGGAATGGAAGGATTGAGCCTAGATCCAAACCTAGCTCCATGGCTCTTTGGGAGTGGAAAGTTTGAATTTAGGTGTAAAGCCTCTGTAATTGTCCTCTGTAAATTGCCCCTAGTGTGCAGGGAATGGATACAAGAGTGGGATTGTATTGTATTCAAATTTATTGTCATTGTCTCAATTGGAGACAACAAAATGAATTTCCCTTTACAGTCAGTATCATAAAAATAAATAAATAATAAATATTAAAACATATTAAAAAAATAAAATAGAATTAAAAAAAAAAAAAAAATACAGAAAGTCCACGACACAACACAACACAGTGGCACCAAGGTGGGAAAGGCACCATTGTCCAGCCAGCCTCCCCTCCGATCTTCCCAGATGTTCATCCGTGGTCGGGGCCTCCCGAAGAGAACTAGTGTAAAGAGGTGATCAGTGACCAGCGTGGACTTGATGGGCCGAATGGCTTGTTCCCATGTTGTATCTCTGAACTAAACCCAGAAGTAACTTCCCACGTTTGGCATTTTCACTTTAACACAGGCATCTTTATTTTAATTCTCAGTTTGTCTTGGATTCCACGGTGTGTGGGGCACCACATTAGGATTTTATAGGTCATCTGTAAATGGAATTGGGAATCGTTAGCAAGGGAGGAAGAACTGGATGAAGGATGATTAAAGGCCAGCGGGCTGTACGGTGGTGTAGTGGGAGAGTTGCTGCCTTACAACACCAGAAACCCGGGTTCGATCCTGACTATAGGTGCTGCCTGTATGGAGTTTGTACATTTTCCCCTGTGATCTGTGAGGGTTTTCTCCGGGTGCTCCAGTTGCCATCCACAGTCCAAAGACGTACATGTTTGTCAGCTAATGGCTTGATAAAATTATAAATTGTCCCTAGTGTGTGTAGGATAGTGTGTTAGTGTACGGGGATTGCTGGTCGGCGGGGACTCGGTGGGCCGAAGGGCATGTGTCCGCACTGTATCTCTGAGCTAAACTAAACTAAACACCTGCCTTGATGTTGGACTGGGTTAACCAAAAGACTCCAAAGTAAGTAAGTAAGTAAGTAATTTTTATTTATATAGCACTTTTAAATCAAATCACGTTGAAGCCAAAGTGCTTTACAGAGAAGAAATCAGATTACCATGCATCCATATAAAATAAAAAAATAAAAAAGACAAAACACACTATAGAATTTAACATGACCGTCCCCCTACAGCAGAATCAACACTTTCCACTGTGAGGGAAGGCACTAAAAAGTCCAGTCCTCCTCCTCTTAGTTCACCCGAGGTCGGGGCCTATTTGAGGCCTCTGCAGTCACCGCAATGGCGGCCCGATGTCAAAGAGAGAAACACTTCCTCAACATCTGTAGATAAAAAACCTATTAAGTCTGATCTTTTTTAATGACCTTGCAAATTGCATCTTCTGTGAGCACCTGCTACTGCATTCCTCGATAGGTTTGCTGTGGTCCCTTGGTTGAGTAGGTTTGTGTTGGTTATGCAGTGCTTACTCAGTGTGAAACTTGTTGGAGGTGAGGTTGCTATGGGAAAGCCTGATTGAAATGTGGGGGCACTGATATAGATAGTCTTGCTTAATCTAGTATGCATTGAGATTGGGTCAGTTGTGGACTCAATGGCAAGGATCGAGGCTTGCATGTCATCATGTGGCAGATGTAAGATGGGGATAAGATTGGCATGGGACCACTTTGAAAGGACTCTGCACAGTTCCTCTTGATTAACTGAATCATGGGCTTTAATGAGGTCAAGAAAGGCTATATGTCCTGGTTAATACTGCGTCTTTGCATATCTTTCATTCATTGTTCTTTATCTCTCTACATCAATGTCTATATCTCTTGTTTCCCTTAATCCTAACCAGTTTGAAGAAGGGTCTCGACCTGAAACATCATCCATTCTTTCTCTCCAGAGATGCTGCCTGTTCTGCTGCGTTACTCCAGCTTTTTCTGTCCATCTTTGGTTTAAACCAGCATCTGCAGTTCCTTCCTACAGACGTCACGTACGTGATGTGTAGTCAAGACCATGCCCAGCATCACTTGGATGGAATCCGTGCTGCCATTCTGGGAGCAGCTCTTTAGCTGCTGAAAGGATGTGGTTGAGAAGGAACCAAACAATGACTCACCCTGTAGCTGGCAGCAAGGAGACTTCTCTGTAGTTGCCACAGTCGCATTTGCCCAGAGTAGGGGAATCGAGAACCAGAGGATATCGTTTTAAGGTGAGGGGGGAGAGATTTAATGAGAACCTGAGGGGTAACTTTTTTACACAAAAGATGGTGGGTGTATGGAACAGTCTGCCATGGGAGGTAATTGAGGCAGGTACTGTCACAACGTGTAAGACGCATGTAGACATGCATATATAGGGTAGATTTGGAAGGACATGGACCAAATGCAGGCAGGTGGGACTAGTGTTGAGGGGCATGTTGGTCGGTGTGGGCAAGTTGGGTCGAAGGGCCTGTTTCCACTCTGTGTGACTATGACTCTATGAGTTTATGCCTAATGATCTGAGGTTACTCTGTTTGTGTCAGTGACTCTGGCTCCTGGCACCTTATAATGGAAAAGCAACTGTTTTACCATCCAGATTCCCAACCATATTATTAAATCTAAGCCAAACCAGAGTACTGAATCCATTTCAAATACCAATTATTCCTTAATGCGCAACATGTCAACCACAACAGCATGTGGAACAAATAGTCAACATGTTGTGTTATATTGTAATTGAAAATAATTTCTTGTGTTGTAACGCATATGTAGCACTTCGAGACTCCACTGGGATGTTTCCTGAAACTCTTGGCTTCCTGATATTTATCCTCATTATGATCCAGTTTTCCTGATGGTCTGTTTGTCATCAATGAGGACAAACAGAACATCAATGATCCAGGAGCCAAGCTCTGGGTTCATTAATCACTTCAGCAAAGAGAGGGGTGAGGATAATAACATTGGCCTGCAACATTACATTGGAAGTAAATCATTTAGTTTAGTTTAGACATACAGCGCAGAGGCAGGTCCTTCAGCCCACCGAGTCCGCACGGACCAGCGATCCCCGCACATTAACATTACCCTACACACACTAGGAACAATTTTTTAACATTCACACCAAGCCGATTAACCTGCAAACCTGTACGTCTTTGGATTGTGGGAGGAAACTGAAGATCTCGGAGAAAACCCACGTTGTCACGGGGAGAACGTACAAACTCCGTACAGACAGCACCATAGTCAGGATCGAACCCGGGTCTCTGGCGCTGTGAGGCAGCAACTCTACCGCTGAGCCATTGTGCGCCCTATTATGAGGGCAAGGCTGATTGTAGACTGGATAATCCCTCGGGTGGCCAAGGATGAGCTTGGATTAGCCGGCCCTACTAAAGTGAGCAAGGGCTGGAAGAGCAGCTGATGGCAGGTACCCTGATGTGGAATCTGCTCTGGGAGCATCTGAAGATAGTGGAGCAACGTGTAAGAGAGTGGCTCCAAGGTGCATTAACGCTGTGCTTGAGATTTGCTGGATAATGTGAGGAGGTGGACAGATGTTCCACATAGGTGAAAGATACAGTAGGAATCAGGCCCTTCGGTCCATCAAGTCCCTGCTGTATCGATCCCCTGTTCACACTTGTTCTGTGTTATTCCATTTTCATGTCCACTACCTACATGCTTGGGGCAAGTTACAGAGCCCAATTAAGCTAAAAAGATGTTCCTTGACGTTACAGGAATGTGTCTTTAGTTGGCATGTTAAAACTAGTTTGGCTCAGACACCACACCTCCGTCACTCACCCTCCATTAACCCTCTATCAGGCTAGGCATACCTATAATTCTACAATACACCCTCCTTTACACTGCTTCCTTTCTCTTTATGTTATATTACCTGTTATACTCATGTATGTGTCGGAAGGAACTGCAGATGCTGGTTTACACAAAATGTTGGAGTGACTCAGCAGGTCATAGAAACATAGAAACATAGAAAATAGGTGCAGGAGTAGGCCATTCGGCCCTTCGAGCCTGCACCGCCATTCAATATGATCATGGCTGATCATCCAAATCAATATCCCATACCTGCCTTCTCTCCATACCCCCTGATCCCTTTAGCCACAAGGGCCACATCTAACTCCCTCTTAAATCCAGCCAATGAACTGGCCTCAACTACCTTCTGTGGGAGAGAATTCCACAGATTCACCACTCTCTGTGTAAAAAAATGATTTTCTCATCTCGGTCCTAAAAGACTTCCCTCTTATCCTTAAACTGTGCCCCTTGTTCTGGACTTCCCCAACATCGGGAATAATCTTCCTGCATCTAGCCTGTCCAACCCCTTAAGAATTTTAACAGCATCAGGCAGCATCTCTGTAGAAAAGGAATAGGTGATGTTTTAGGTCGAGACCTTTATGAGATACTCATGTATAGTTTAATGCACTCATGTATGGTATGATTTGCCTGGATATCACTGTAATCCACGAGTGGGTTAAATGAGCCAATACCACAGTCTGTTCCATGTGAATATCCTTAGCATTGTGTTGCTCATCACACTGAGTCACCATGTTGGACGGGCTACCTTGTTTACGTGATAACAAACATTTAAGTCTCAACTCCATCACGGGAATACACCACCTAGTGAACAGAGGAGGGATTGTGCTCAAAGCCTGCTTGGGAAAGACTGCAACATCTCCGTTGACCCTTGGCGATTCCCAGCACACTATTGCTCTCAACTTGGAGAAGGAACTTTCAGGACTTTCAGGATTTCCTAGAAGTCAAGAGTCAGGCGCAAAAGGAAACGTAAGTAGCAGTAGGAAAGTCCCAGCCCCCAGGCTGACTTCTCGGCCACCCCTTCAAACCACTGCCCCACCTGTGGCAAGTTCTGTGGACCCCACAGCAGCATCATCTGTCCCTTTAAAACCCGGAGTGGAATCAAATCGAGAGAGCATCCAAGATGAAGCTTCTTAAACACCGAGTGTTTAGTTTAGTTTAGACATGTAGAAGATAAGGACAATAAAGAGAGGGGTATACCATAGCAGAGGACAAGAGGTAAAGAGCCTTCAGCAAGACCATAGCATGTCAGGGGGTTTCAGGATGCTTCCTTTTATGTAGACCAATGAGTACAATTCCTTTTGCAGCGGCTCCTTTACAATGTGTTTAGAATTTGCCACAAAGGTTGATTCCTTTCTCAGTTCTGTTCAGTTTAGTTTATTGTCACGTGTACCGAGGCGCAGTGAAAATCTTTTGTCGAGCGCTAACCAGCCAGCGGAAAGACACGCGTGATTATAATCGAGCCGTTCACAGTGCACCGATGTGGCATGAAGTATGAGTTTTTTACACTGTTGGCCATAACTGCTGTTAGCCATGAGTTAGCACGTGGTCCACCCTGTTTCGACTAATGCAATCAACTCGACATGCACAAACGGAAGATCAAATAGAACAAGTTGTCCAACGACTTTAGGCTGTGCACGCCACACGCAAGAAGTAGAAGAAGCTGTGTTCAGTAAGGATGTTTTGTTGGTAGTGCCACCTTCATTGTTCACCTGCTCCGTACCACCAAAGCCTCAGGCTTGCCAATGGCCTGACAATTGCGTTATAATGTAAGTGGTTTGATGGGAGTCAGAGCAAGGTAGCGTTGGACTTGGCAATACTCTTTTTCCTTTGCCTTTGGGTATTGTCGTGTGTTATGCTGATGTACACTAGAGAGGTGGGGGGGGCAGTGGCTGTAACTGAGGGCCAGGGTACTTTAGATCCCCTCAATCTGGAAACCTTTCAGCCTGCGGTTATTGTTAGGTATGTTTTACTTTGCTGTAAATGACAGGAAAAGCAGAGGCTCGGAGGGCAGATATTGTTTATGTGTGCCTTTAAAAATAAATACAAGCCTCCTGCGATCTTACAAGCTGGGAAAGAAACCGTTGTAAAGTCAACTCGCAGCACACTTCAAATTGTTTAGAACATCTCGGCAACGGCATAGTATAGCGGGAGCCACAGGTCCAGGCTGCTAGTCTGCATCCTGTTGCAATCTTAATGAGAGGCCTGGGTTGGTACAGGGGCCAGGCAGCCAGCAGCAGTGACAGATAGACCTTGAAATGATCAAAATAAAGAGCCAAGAAGTGTTTACAAATGGTGCCAATTCTAGGGCTACGAACAACAGGGCCTCTTGCTGAGCATAACGGTGCTGGCAGGGCCACTGCTGTGGACATGACCTGTGTGTAGCGTTGCTATTGTCACTGCTCCAGGCAGCCATACGCTTCCAATGTTGATCGCACATCATGACTGTGGAACTTTGGCACAACCTGCCACCATTGCCAAGTTGGATAGCCCGGTGGCATGTGCAGGTGGAACATCAGGCCTCTGCCCTCTGCCCTGTTGCACCGAGGCTTTTAACAACCTTCCCAAATCTTTGGAATGAACTTCTCACCTTCCAGAGGACGAGGCACAACTTTGGTCGGTGTTCACCAAATTCAGCCAGCGCCAATGGGTCCCGTGGCGACAGGTGCTGGGTCCCAATAGCAGGAAGGTTACATGCAACACACAGTAGATTAAATAGGTTCTGTATATTAGAGCATTAAATGAATGGATGCATTTATTGGCCAATTATTCACATACAAGGAATTTGCCTTGGTGCTCTGCCCGCAAATAACAACATGACATACAGTGACAGTTAGGAATAACACATAAAACATTAAACATGAGATCCCAACTACACCCAAAGCATGGAAGCTGTAGAATAATGGGATTATTATTGATCATTTGAATGACCATCATGGACATGGTGGGCTGAAGGTTCTGTTTCTACATGATTCCATTTTCCAGCATATTTCAATATTGTCCTACAATATCGAGGCTCCTGATAAATTCCTCGTCCTCAGAATTACTTCCTATTCATATTTACGGTCTGATTTGTTTCACTGCTGACTAACTGAAGGTTTAGTTTAGTTTAGTTTGGAGACACAGTGCAGAAACAGGTCCTTCGGCCAACTGAGTCTGTGCCGACCAGCGATCCCTGCACACTAACACTATCCTACACACTAGGGACGATTTGCAATCTTTACCAAAGCCAATTAATCTGCAAACCTGTCTGTCTTTGGAGTGTGGGAGGAGACTGGAGCACCCGGAGAAAACCCACACGGTCACGGGCAGAAATGACTAACTCCGTACAGACAGCACCCGTAGTCAGGAGTGGATCCGGGGTCTCTGGTGCAGTAAGGCAGCAACTCTACTACTGCACCACTATGCTGAACACAATGCCAACTCATATCTTCTCCATCTGGAACCTGACCTATTTGACCATCTGTGAGCCAAGCGTGAGTGGGTTAGCATACGATGAGCTGGAGTTTAGAAGGTTGAGGGGGAACCTCATTGAAACTTACAGAATAATGAAAGGCATAGATGGAGTGGATGTGGAAAGGATGTTTCCACTGGTGGGAGAGTCTAGGACCAGAGGACGTAGCCTCAGAATTAAAGGGTGCTCTTTTAGAAAGGAGGTGAGAAGGAACTTCTTTAGTCAGAGGGTAGTTAATTTGTTGAACTCATTGCCACAGAGGGCTGTGGAGGCCAAAGCAGTAGATATTTTTAAGGCAGAGATGGACACATTCTTGATTAGAACGGGTGTCAAGGGTTATGGGGAGAAGGCAGGGAAATGGGATTAGGAGGCAGAGATCAGCCATGATTGAATGGCAGAGTAGACTTGATAGGGCTAAATCCACCCCTTTAACGTAAACTTGTGAACTCAGGGCTTGATATTCATTAAAAGGGGGTAAAACCCCAAACGTCACCCATTCCTCCCCTCCAGAGATGCTGCCTGTCCCGCTGAGCTAGTTCAGCATTTTGCATCCATCTTCAGGGAAATGAGATTGATGCCTTGAGAATGGGTGTAAACTCTTGAGAGAATGAGTTACTTTCTTGTGTCTTTGTATAATAATAAATACATTTTATTTATGGGCGCTCTTCCAGAGTCTCAAGGACACGTTCAAGTCGGCGACCAGTCTGTTTCAGCTTACGAAGTGCAGGTGTGTACCAGGGTGAAGATGTGGTGAAAGTTACGGTTCTTGCTTTGAGGGGGGCCAGAATGTTAAGGGAGGTAGACAAGGTGGAGTTGAGATGGTTTGTGAGATCATCAGGTGAGATATGGGTTGAGTCCAGGTGGAGAGTGCTGGAGAGGAGGTCAGAGAGATGGAGGGGATCGATGGGTTTTAGATTACGGAGGGTGATTTCTCGGAGGAAGCGGGGGCGAGGTGTCGGAGAAGGGATGGTGAACCGTATAAGCTTATGATCAGAGAGGGGGAAGAGGCATGGATGGAGGTCGAGTACCGGTTGATTTGTGGAGCAGACCAGGTCAAGGATGTGACCTTTGTCATGGGTGGGAAATTCAGAAAAAAGGCGAATTCAGATGCGAGCTTGCAGGTGGGGGAGTCCATGTGAATATTTAAGTCACCAAGTAGCAGCAGACGTGGGGAGAGGGATGAGGCAAGTGTGAGGAGTTCAGTGAAGTCAGATAGGAAGGAGGGGTTTGGTTTGTATGAAACATGAGAGATTCCAGCACATTGTGGAGGGAATCCTGAACTATCTCAGAGATTCCATTTCAGTTAGGACGGTCAATGCAAATTTCTTTATGATCTGAAAAAGACACAAAGTGCTGGAGCAACTCAGCGGTCAGGCAGCCCCTCTGGAGAACATGGAAAAGTGATGTTTCGGGTCAGGATCCTTCTTCGGACTGATTGTGGGGTGAGTGGGGAGAAAATGGGGAGAGATGTGGGGCAGGGCAACGCCTGGCAGTAGGTCGCTGCATGTGAGTAGGGTTTTTTTGACAGGCAGATGGTTGGGCAAAGGACAGAGATGAAAAGACAGAAGGCGTGAGACAAAAGGATTGAAGAGTTGCAAATTGTGAAGCTAGAGGAAAAAATGTAGGTGAAAAGAGAGGGGGAGGCATCACCTTCCCAAATAAACCAGCACTTGCAGTTCCTTGCTTCTACATTCTGGTTAGAACTGAAAGAACAGAAGAAGTCCCTGCCTGGTGGTCTGACCTATACTTGAGTTTAAGTTTCGTTTATTGTCACGTGTATCGGGGCACAGTGAAAAGCTTTTGTTGCATGCTAACCAACGGTGGATTGCAATCGCCATCCACAGTGTACAGATACATGATAAAGGGAATAACATGCATGATGATCAGTGCAAGATAAATTCCAGTGAAGCCCGATCAAAGATAGTCCATGGGTCCAAAGGTTGTTCCTTCAACTATCGTGTTATTTTGTCTTCATCATTTTATTGCCTTTGGAAGCAAATGACCAAATCTCCTCTCTTCTTTTGAATTCCAGATTAGTTAATGAACTGAATTGAAATTCCCGGGATGCTGTGGAGTGCACGTCTCCAGATCAAAGTGGCTGGATCACTTGATCATCAATTTAACCGTTCCACCGTGTTTCCAGCACGGTTAGGTGGACTATTTGCCTCTCGCATTACCCCCTGAGCTAAGTGTCTCCGCTTTTGTGATGCAAACTGGGATAATTGGTGGAGAGTCTGGTTTGGAAGGCAGACCAAACTGAAAGAAAACACAGCAGGTTAGTATAGTAAACCATGGTTTTAATTGGAGCTGATAATCAAACAGGAAATTACTGCACAGGATTGAAGAAGTGATGCCATTTAGACCCACGCGGTCGACATATTCCGATATTGAAGGACGGTTACTGAAGCAATAGCCCAGTTCTGAAATTGCATATCAGAGTGGGACAGGTGAACAAACCGGTGTCTCCAGGTGAACACATGCTTACAGGTGAGGGCTATATTTTGGCACCCTTTACAAAAAGACCAAAGTACTTTCTTGCCATAGAGGGAGTACAGAGAAGGTTCACCAGACTGATTCCTGGGATGGCAGGACTTTCATACGAAGAAAGACTGGATAGACTCGGCTTGTACATGCTAGAATTCAGAAGATCGAGGGGGGATCTTATAGAAACTCTTAAAGGGTTGGACAGGCTAGATGCAGGAAGATTATTCCCGATGTTGGGGAAGTCCAGAACTAGGGGTCACAGTTTAAGGATAAGAGGGAAGTCTTTTAGGACCGAGATGAGAAAATCATTTTTTACACAGAGAGTGGTGAACCTGTGGAACTCTCTGCCACAGAAGGTAGTTGAGGCCAGTTCATTGGCTATATTTAAGAGGGAGTTAGATGTGGCCCTTGTGCCTAAAGGGATCAGGGGGTATGGAGAGAAGGCAGGGATGGGATACTGAGTTGGATGATCAGCCATGATCATATTGAATGGCGGTGCAGGCTCGAAGGGCCGAATGGCCTACTCTTGCACCTATTTTCTATGTTTCTATGTGTCTATGTTACTGAAAGTACTGGAGTGGTTCCCAATCCAGGTAAGCCTCAGCTCAAGTCGTCTCTGCAGGTTTAGGCGGTCAAGAGCAGACAGTGGCAGTACCAGGCTGAGACGCATTATCCTACAGTGCATCAAATTCTCGTGGACATGCTGATTCATCTCATTGCAAAGGGCAAAGCGTTGGAGAAACTCAGTGCGCCCGGCAGCATCTGCGGAGGGAACGGACAGACGATGTTTTGTGTCGGACCCTTCTTCCATCCATCTGTCCCAGACACGAAACATCATCTATCCATTCTCTCCAAAGATGCTGCCTGACTCGTAGAGTAACTCCAGCACTTTGTGTTCGGCTCAACATTCCTGCATCTGCTGCCCCTTATGCTTCGATTTTCCCATTTGGCTAAGAAAGTAAATATGCTGATGTACTTTCTTGATCATCACAATAAATAATCACTAATTTGTCAAAAACCTTCAGTGAAAACACTGCAATCAGCTTTGGGTATTTGCTTTGGGTTTTACTGTTTAAATAAAATAAAGAAGTCCCAAGAAGGCTACCGGCCCAGATGGAGTCCCTGGTAAGGTGCTCAAAGCGTGCGCCCACCAGCTCACTGCCATCTTCACCAGAATTTTCAATCTCTCCCTGGCCCAGGCAGTTATTCCGTCCTGCCTAAAATCAGCCACAATCGTCCCTGTGCCGAAGAAGTCTCCCATCACCAGCCTTAATGACTACCGTCCTGTTGCCCTCACTCCGGTAATCACGAAGTGCTTCGAGAGATTGGTCCTCCAGCACATCAAGGACTATCTACCACCAGACTTCGACCCCCACCAATTCGCTTATCGCCAAAACAGATCCACAGAAGACGCCATCACCGTAGCTCTCCACTCTGTGCTGAGCCATCTGGAGCAGGGGCAGAGCTACGTCCGGATGCTCTTTGTGGATTTTAGTTCAGCCTTTAATACAATCATCCCGGACATCCTCATTGGTAAACTGGTCACTCTCGGCCTCCCCACTGTCACATGTGCCTGGATTAAGGATTTCCTCACAAACCGGCCCCAGACTGTGAGACTCGGCCCCCACCTCTCCTCCACTCGCAGGTTGAGTACCGGTTCCCCACAGGGCTGTGTGCTAAGCCCCCTCTTATACTGTCTCTACACCTACGACTGTAGTCCGGCCCACAACAACAACCACATCGTCAAATTTGCTGACGACACTACTGTGGTCGGACTTATTTCAAAGGGAGACGAGGCAGCCTACAGAGAGGAAGTCCTGAAGTTGACAACCTGGTGCTCAGAAAACAATCTGGCTCTGAACACCAGGAAAACAAAAGAGCTCATTGTCGACTTCAGGAGGCACAGCACCGACTTAGTCCCCCTACACATTAACGGCGAGTGTGTGGAGAGGGTCAACACCTTCCGGTTTCTCGGCATCCATATTGCTGCTGATATCTCCTGGACGGACAACACGACGGCGGTCATCAAGAAGGCTCAGCAGCGGCTGCACTTCCTGAGGGTCCTCAGGAAGCACAACCTGGACTCTAACCTGCTGCTGACCTTCTACCGCTCGTCCATCGAGAGCCTGCTGACATACTGCATTACAGCATGGTATGGCAGCTGCACCAAGGCAGACAGGGAGAGGCTTCAGAGGGTAACCAGGACAGCGCAGAGGATCATTGGTTGCCCTCTCCCCTCCCTGATGGACATCTACACCTCCCGCTGCCTTAGCAGGGCAAAGAAGATCACCAAAGACAGCTCCCATCCTGCGTTTGGACTGTTCGACCTGCTGCCCTCTGGAAGGCGCTATAGGTGCATCAAATCCAGGACAAACAGACTCAGGAATAGCTGCTTCCCGAGAATTATATCTACCATAAATTCAAATCCACACATGCACTGACTACACCGCCCAACACGGACTTCCATCTGTATATATGTATATATGTATGTAGCGCCGTAGAATTTGTGCACCTATTCCCCCCCCCCATCTCCCTTCTGTTTTGTTTTTCTGTTTCTTGTTTTTTGTGTAAAATTGTATGTATGCACTGAGTACGAGCAGCTTTCAGTTTCACTGTACATGTATAGTGACAATAAATGGCATATCATATCAGAATGCCACAAATATTCAAAGAATAATATCTTCCACATTCTTAAGCTTGAACTATGAGTTCCGGCGAATGGTAGAATATTAAGAGGAGTTTCCTCAATGGTCTAACATCGTAATGATTGAATTGGGAATATTCTCGTAATGGTGGCAATTTTTGTGATTATTCTTTTATCACTTTGAGAACTCAGACCTGAAACATATTTCCAGTCACCGAGAGCCAGCAAATGGACCATTGTCCATGATTGCAGCAGTTAACTGCAAAAAGAAAATTGCAGCATTAAGACTATCCAATTAGCGAACATTGCAGATAGAATTATCACAGGCAATGGCTGGCATTGGTAATTTTGTTTCATTCAGTGCTTGCATTCAGAACTGAGCCCTGGGGCACACAGAACGATCAATTCTATTACCATTGAATCATGTATGGGTCTAATCACCCTCTTGTCCCTGCAACCATCTGTTATTAATGAAAGAGAAAGCTGATCCATTGTTGAGTTGTTTAATGGTGTGGTACACCTGGATGGCTCATTGTCTCCGAGTCTATTATGTTTCTCTTATACGAATGAGGATGTGTGTCATTCTATCCCTTCAGGAGAATTTCTGGGCATTATTACATTTTGAAATGCTAACGTGGCTCTGTTTTATTGCTCTGTTCGTTCTTCTTGAGTGAAGGTGTTGAAGCTTGGTGCATTATGTGTGTCGATTAAGTGTAAGGCATCAGTATCAGCATTCTCCTTAACATTAAGGACTAATTGTGAGGTGAGATGCCACATGTGCCAGCAATCCACATTTACACCACCAAACTGTACCTCATGTATGAACCATAACACCACTCGTTATCACCTTCTCCACAGCCAACAATGGACCATTGTGGGCTTCACCATTCATTGATCTTCGTTGCTGGCTTTGATTTATATTCCCAAACCGTCATCCATTCCTTTTCTCCAGAGATGCTGCCTGACCTGCTGAGTTGCTCCAGCTTTTTTGTCTCTCATAGGAACATGGGAAATGGAAATGGGAGGTCCTATAGCCCTTCAAACAACTCTCTTATTCAGTCTGAAGAAGGGTTTCGGCCCAAAACGTTGTCTATTTCCTTCGCTCCATATATGCTGCCGCACCCGCTGAGTTTCTCCAGCATTTTTGTCTACCTCTTATTCCATCAATGGGTGAAAATCCATCTCCATGGGTCTACCTCAGTGCTCACCATGATATAACTTGTTCAACCTTGAACAATCTTGCTATCAATGTCTGCAAGACCAAGGCGATGATTGTTAACTTCAGGAAGAGAAAGATGAGGGAGCAGGCAACTGGCTTCATTGGTGGGATGGTAGTGAAGAGAGCCAAAACCTTCAAGTTCTTGGGCACACATCTCTGATCATCTTTCCTGCAAACACAATGGCAGCCTCTACTTTCTCATTGGTCATAAGGTCATAAGGAATAGGAGTAAAATTAGGCCATTCGGCCCATCAAGTCTACTCCGCCATTCATTCATGGCTGATCTATCTCTCCCTCCTAGCCCCATTCTCCTGCCTTCTCCCCATAACCTCTGACACCTGTACTAATCAAGAATCTATCTATCTCTGCTTTAAAAAATATCCACTGACTTGGCCTGCACAGCCTTCTGTGGCAAAGTCCGATCACACCCTTGTCCCCACAAGCATCTGTTATTAATGAAAGAGAAGAAGGTTTGAGGAGATTCAGCTTGTTGCCAAGTAGCCTATCGAACTTCTACAGGAGTTTGGTGCAGAAGATAATAACTGGTTGTATTATAGTCTGTTTCAGCAATTTGAATGTTCAAGAAATAAGGGCTGCAGAAGCTGGTGGGCATAGCCCAGTCTATCACAGGTGCTGTATGCCCACCACTGAAGAGATTACAAGAAGGCAGATAAAATCATCAAGGACCCATATCACAATGACCTCACTTTCTCTTCACTGTTCCCATCAGGAAGAAGCTACTGGAGATATGGCAGCATACAATCTGATTATTGAGTAGGAAGGAACTGCAGATGTTGGTTTACTCTGAAGATGGACACAAAATACTAGAGCAATTCAGTGGGACAGGCAGCATCTCTGGATAGAAGGGATGGGTGACGTTTTGGGTAGAGACCTTTCTTCAGACTTATTTTTCATGTATTCTGATTCATCTTTACCCATTATTTGTCCAACCACGATGATATCATGGGCGAATTTAAACAAGGTACTGATGTCTGTCTTTCCAGCGGAAACTCTGAAGAAAGGTCCTGACCCAAAACTTCACCTATCCATGTTCTCCAGCGATGCTGTCTGACCCACGGAGTTTACTTTGTGCCTTTTTCTGGCTATGCAGTCATGGGTATAGATGGAAGCAGAGCAAGGATCTGAACACGTGGCCATGAGGCGCCCCGGTGTTGATGGTGTGTGAGGAGGAGATGTCGTTGCCAATTCATACTGGTTGAGGTGTGCCAATGAGGGCATTCATTCTTTCCTCTATCAATCTCACCAAACATTAACCCAGCCAAGTACCGTTTGGGATTGTTGTGTTCATAAATTCATATGTTCATAAGGGATAGGAGCAGAATGAGACCATTTGGCCCATCAAGTCTACTCCGCCATTCTATCATGGCTAATCTATCAAAGCAATCTTTTCTGTACCCACTCTTGCTTAGTGACATCCATATAATATGACTGTAGAATAAAACTGGGTCACATTTAATGCTATTTCTTGTATGTTGATTTTGGCTCAGAGTTGAGCGAAGGTATCTCCCACTATAGACTTCAACAGTGCTTTTTTTGTGACATCATACTGGCACCATTAAATAGTTTACGGAAGTATGTTGTTTTCCGAACATAAGACATATATGTTTAATAATCGTGCGCAATGGCATGAACAGAAAAAGCACGGTGCTTCCACATTAGATTTCTGCTCTATTATCTAATTATTATCTAAATTGGTGAGATGATTGGGAAAGGGGGAGATGCAGCGAGACCTATGTCATGGTACTCCCAGTCATTGAAGGTAAGATGCAGGTGCAGCAGGCAGTAAAGAAAGCGAATGGTATGTTAGCTTTCATTGCAAAAGGATTTGAGTATAGGAGCAGGGAGGGTTCTACTGCAGTTGTACAGGGTCTCTGGTGAGACCACACCTGGAGTATTGCGTACAGTTTTGGTCTCCAAATCTGAGGAAGGACATTATTGCCATCGGGAGTGCAGAGACAGTTCACCAGACTGATTCCTGGCATGTCAGGACTGTCTTATGAAGAAAGACTGGATAGACTTGGTTTATACTCTCTAGAATTTAGGAGATTGAGGGGGATCTTATAGAAATTTACAAAATTCTTAAGGGGTTGGACAGGCTATATGCAGGAAGATTGCTCCCGATGTTGGGGAAGTCCAGGACAAGGGGTCACAGCTTAAGGATAAGGGGGAAATCCTTTAAAACCGAGATGAGAAGAACTTTTTTCACACAGAGAGGGGTGAATCTCTGGAACTCTCAGAGGGAGTTAGATGTGGCCCTTGTGGCTAAGGGGATCAGAGGGTATGGAGAGAAGGCAGGTACGGGATACTGAGTTGGATGATCAGCCATGTTCATATTGAATGGCGGTGCAGGCTCGAAAGGCCGAATGGCCTACTCCTGGACCTAATTTCTATGTTTCTATGTTTCTATGTTGTCATGCCTGACCTTTCGTGAGATGCCAGATCTTCCCATCCCTGATATTATATTTAATTCTCCCAGCTTCAAGCAAGATTATGGGGATCATGACAGAAGCCTCCTTGTGGAGATCGCTGGATGCGACTATGCGATACACTCTGTGACGTGTCGGGCGATAATTCTGTCAACGTGTTGGACAAAGACAGAAGCCAACAGCGAGCTACATCGTCTGACACACGAGCGAAAGAACGAAGCAAGATTATTATTTGGCAGGGCATTGTTACCCTTCTAAAATGAACGGGGGCATTGGATAATACATAATTACATTTCCAAGTCTCAAGCATGTTTCAAAATATAAATGATTTGTTTCTCTCCCTCCAGAGCTGTAGATGTGTAACGTTTCTCACCACCGCTTTCAAAAAAGGTGTCATTTAACATGTCCAGGGAGAGGAAACGAGAAACCACAGATGCTGGTTTATAATAATGATACAAAGTGCTGGAGTAACTCAACAGGTCTGGCAGCATCTCTGGAGAAAATGGATAGGTGATGTTTCAGGTCTTCTGGGGGGAGGGGGGAGAAAGCAGGAAGAGAGGAGAGGCAGGCCACAGCCAAGCAGGTAATAGGTTGGAGGTTTTTTGTAAATAAGAGATGAAAAGACAGAGGGTGTGAGACAAAAGGATTGAAGAGTTGCAAATTGTGAAGCTAGAGGATGATGAGGTGTAGGTGGGGGGGGGGGGGGGGGGGGGGGGGGGGGGATAGGTACGAGTTCAGGTAGGGCCCAGAGGATTAGGGAAAGGGGTATATGGGAAATGGGTAGGAAGAGAGGGCCTGGGGGGATTGTTGGGCAGAGAGGTGGTCAGAGGAGAGTGGGGTGGAGAAACGGAGGGTGGTAGTGAGAGAGGAGGTCCCTGTGGAGTGTAGGGGACTGGAGCCAGGTACCTCTGTAAACCTTGGTCAGTGTCAAGAATACAACAAACTGTTGGTTGCCACAGCGAGTGTTCCATTTATTGGAGATAGACACAAAATGCTGGAGTAACTCAGCGGGGACAGGCAGCATCTCTGGAGGGAAGGAATGGGTGACATTTCGAGTCGAGACCCTTCTTCAGACTGAGAGTCAGGGGGTTTAAGAAGGAACTGCAGATGCTGGAAAATCGAAGGTAGACAAAAGTGCTGGAGAAACTCAGCGGGGTGCAGCAGCATCTACGGAGCGAAGGAAATAGGCAACGTTTCGGGCCGAAACGTTTCTTCAGAAGAGAGTGTCTCCCTGTGTCTCCCTCTCCCCTTCTTCAGGGGAGAGGGAGACACAGAGGTTTGGAAGGGTAAGGTGTGAAAACGAGAGATCAATGGGTGCGATAATCAAGGAAAATGTAGAATGGTTCATTGTTGGCTGAGGGGAAGGTTACAACGAGGCACACAATCAGTAAAATTTAATCAGGAGGACAGTGAAACTAGGATGGGGGAGGGACAGAGAGAGAGGGAAAGCAAGGGTTACTTGAAGTTAGATAAATCAATATACATTCCACAGGGTTGTCCACAGATTCCTTTTATTGGAACTGTGTGTTCTAGTGCAGAAAATCTTCTGTTGTGCAGCACTGCTGCTGCATGCAATGCCCAGCGCATCGCTTACTAAACTGTCTCAGCAGCTGCGGTGTGGGTTCAGTAGATGTGGTTTAATATTTCTGAGCAGCGTGGATGTGTCAGTTAATGCAAGTTCTTTCTGTAATGGACCATAATGAATGTCACACACTGGGCTTTGTATCTCCAGTCGTTAGGACAGTGAGTAGCAGGTGATGTTGGTGGGGAGTTCTTTAAGAACATGATAGGTGTGGGAATAATGTCTGAGGCAGCTGATAAAATCAGCAGGCAGGTGCTCAGTAAAGTGAAGTCAGGGAGTCAAGAGAGGATCAGGCATGTAACGGGAGGCTTCAGGGTGAAAATAAGACCGACAAGAGCTCAGAGAATTCTGAAGGAGAGGCAGCTATGTGTGTAACAAAAACAGAGAGTCAACATAGAAGGAGTAATATGAACATTCAATTTACATAGCACCTTCTGTATCCCTCTCAGATGTCTCAAAGTGTTTTTCAGTCAAAAAGAAGTAAAGTCACTATTTCAATGTACGAATTCCAGCTACTATTACAGGCTTGGATGGAGCAGATGTGGAGAGGATGCGTCCACTAGTGGGAGAGTCTAGGACCATAGCCTCTGAATTAAAAGGACGTTCCTTTAGGAAGGAGATGAGGAGGAATTTCTTTTGTCAGATGGTGGCGAATCTGTGGAATTAATTGCCAACGAAGGCTGTGGTGCTGTCAATAAATGCTTATAAGGCAGATGTACATTCTTGATTAGTACGGGTGTCAGGGGTTATGGGGAGAAGGCAGGAGAATGGGGTTAAGAAGGGAAGACAGATCAGCCATGATTGAATGGGTGATTAAACATGAAGGGCCGAATGGCCTAATTCTGCTCCTATCACTTATGGAGTAAGAAGGGCAGCCTTGCATCCAGTAGATGGCACATTGAGGCACATTGGCAGTGGTGAGCCTTGTATGCTTCAGGGTTGTTGTGTAAGTGATTCAATTCAATTCAATTCAACTTTAATGTCATCGCACAAATACAAGTATCAGTACAACGAAATGCAGTTTTGCGTCGGTCCGTAGTAGTTGTACATAAAGAAAACAAAAAAAATAGAAAGAGGGAAGCTACAGAATAATCAGGAAATACAGAATAATTAAACAAAGGGGACGGAGGGACCAGAGAAATCTATCGTCGGGACTCCGAGTTCAGCAGTGTGATTGTGTTGTTGTAGAAGCTGTTCCTCATCCTACTAGTACGTGTACTAGTACTAGTACGATTGATGTTAGTCTTCACAGTACTCAGGCAACTGAATCATTGTCCTCTCCTGGTGCTTTTCAGCTGCCAGTCATTAGAGAATCCCTTATGGATATTTTGGAAAAAGTTGCAAGGTACCTTCCTGGAATTATTGCACCATGTTTTCTTCATTATTGTTGGGGTGAAGTTGCTCCTAAAGGCACAAGTTGAGGATTGCAAGTCTACAATATCGCCAAGAATCAGAGAGAAACTTAAAGTTATTAATAAAATCTGAAACAAAAATCTATTTTCAGTCATGGAACTATAAAAGCTCGTTGAGTTCATTAATGTTCATCAGGGAAGGAAATCTGTTATCCGTCGCTGGTCTGGTCCATGTGTGAACTCAGACGTACAACGCTATTGGCCTTGAAATCGTTTTGGGCAATGCTGAAAAAATAGATTTCTCAGAATCTTTCACCGTATGAGATTCCTCTGTGTGCTTCTCTTTCCTCCCGCATCTTAAAGACATGCAGGTTTGATGGGGTAACTGTCCATGGTAAGTCGCCCTTAGTGTGTCGGCATCCAGCATACAAATCAGCAAAATGATCCCCATATAAGCTCAGTATGGACAGACCCGTACTAATATAAGACAAATACTGGGTTGCACGGTGGCGCAGTTGTAAAGCTATCGCCTTACAGCACCAGAGATCCGAGTTCAAACTTGACCACGGCTGCTGTCTGTACGGAATTTGTACGTTCTCCCCGTGACCTGCGTGGGTTTTCTCCGAGATGTTCGGTTTCCTCCCACACTCCAAAGACACACAGGTTTGCAGGTTAATTGGCTTGGCATAAATGCATAAATGTAAAAAAAAATTGTCCCGAGAGTGTCTAAGGGTAGTGTTAACGTGCGGGGATCGCTGGTCGGTGCGGACTCGGTGGGCCGGAGGGCCTGTTTCCACGCTGTATCTCTAAACCAAACTAAACAGAACACTCTATGCTGGTTGTGAGTCTGAACTATCATCAGGCAGGTGGAGAAATGGGGATCTGCTCGTGTAACGAGGGCTCATTTAGATTCTGGGGTCGGGGGGAGAGGTTGTTTCCAGAGCAGGGAGGGTAACGCAGAATATGTGCCCAGTCTTGCAGAAGACCATTTCCCTCAGGAGCCCATGGAGAGTCTGAACGCTCCCGTCCTGCAGCAGTTTGGAATCACCCCAACCCTGAAGTTCCATGGTTCGCTTTTAGTGATTTATGTATTTTAATTTTGTTTAACTACCGCATGCCTTCCAGTCAGAGCTGCCATCTTTGTTACAAGGCATTTCGGAGCTTCTGACGTGAAACCCCTTGACCCTGTAATTTCTGCAGCCATATTTCATCGCCAGTAGTCGGCTGGGATGCAGTTATCCTCCCTCCACCCCCGATCCTCCGCAGCCTAGATCTGACCTAGCACTGACCCCTTCCCAAACAGGGCCATTTACTACAGTTCACACAAAGGGGGCAGGTTCCATTGAAGGAGTTGTATAGTGAGTGGTCTGACTGAAGCAGGGTTAGGAACGACAGCTTAAAGTGGGGGCCACGTAACAAGGACAGGCTTGTTTAAGTGGAGACGTGGGGAACTGCAGATGCTGGTTTACAAAAAAAAACACAAAGTGCTGAAGCAACCCAGCGGATCAGCTCTGGAGAACATGGATTAGTTTAGTTTGGTTTAGTTTAGAGATACTGCCCTACTGCCCACCGACTCCAAGCCGACCGGCGATCTTCGCACATTAACACTATCCTACACACACTAGGGACAATTACCAATTAACCTACAGACCTGTACCTCTTTGGAGTGTGAGAGGAAACCGAAGATCTCGGAGAAAACCCACGCGGTCACGGGGAGAATATACAAACTCCGTACAGATGGCGCCTGTAGTCTGGATCGAACCCGGGTCTCTGGTGCTACAAGCGCTGTAAGGCAGCAACTCTACCGCTGCGCCACCTTAAAAGCTGATGATTTGGGTCAGGATACTTCTTCAGACTCTTTCTTTAAATATTTCAAGAAGTCAGCCATAATTTTAGCTGGAACTGTTTTTCTAACTGCTGCCTATACCACCAGAATCTCTGCTATCAGATTTCTCCAAACCTGCTCTTACACCTCTGTTTTGCCTTGTACGAAAGTCACATTTCATGGGGACTTTCTCCAGCCCTGCATCCACCCCCAGTATTCCTACCTCTTTGTTTGGCACAGTTAAAAAGCCCCTGTCCCACTTAGGAGACCTAAACAGCAACCTCTGGTGACCTTGCCCGCCACCCAAAAAAAAATCAAGGTCGAGGTGACCTGCAACCTCCTACCACCTCCCACACGTATGTTGAAAACCTTCCTCGACTATGAAGAAAACCGGCTTCGACTAGACCTGCGACCAAAAAACTATCGATTTTTAAAACGGCAACCTATTTTTAGTTGAGACCGGTTTTAATCATGATGAAAAGATAGCAGCAACCTAGATGAAACCTCAACCACGCGGAAAGCACTTTCGACCATTAGGGAGAGTGACCAAAACCTCCGTTGACCTCATGGAAACCTTGGGTGGCGGGCAAGGTCACCAGAGGTTGCTGTTTAGGTCTCCTAAGTGGGACAGGGGCTTTAGAAAGTGGTGGTGGTGGGAGAGGGGGGGGGGGGGGGGGGGGGGGGGGGGGTATATAATGGGTAAGAGATGAATTGGAACTGGGTCCAATGCAAATTCTGCCACCTTTGTTCTCATTATCCCTGTCTTCAGCCCCAGGTCTCCTGTGTCCTCTATCTTCAAGTAACCCCAGCATTCCCTCTCTCTCTATCCCTCTCCAACCCAAGTCACACCAGCTTCTAGTTTTAACCCAACAAACAGTCTATGATACGATATGATATGATATGATAAAACTTTATTTATCCCAGGAGGGAAATTGATTTGATAATACTCATAAAAACACAAAATCCATGGAACATGAAATTAGAAAAGGAAACAAAGTCTTGTTTCCTTTATCATCGTAACTTTTTTTCCATCTTTCATTAATTGTTCTTTATCTCTCTACATCATCGTCTGTATCTCTCGTTTCCCCTTATCCCTAACTAGTCCGAAGAAGGGTCTCGACCCAAAACGTCACCCACTCCTTCTCTCCAGAGATGCTGCCTGTCCCGCTGAGTTATGCCCCTGTGCCACTTAGGAAACCAGAACGGAAACCTCTGGAGACTTTGTGGCCCACCCCAGGTTTCCGTGCGGTTCCCGGAGGTTTTTGTCAGTCTCCCTACCTGCTTCCACTACCTGCAACCTCCGGCAACCACCTGCAACCTCCGGGAACTGCATGGAAACCTTGTGTGGGGCGCAAAGTCTCCAGAGGTTTCCGTTCAGGTGGGACAGGGGCATTACTCCAGCTTTTTGTGTCCAATTCCTGTGTCTAAGTTGTGTTTGCCAGCATTCCTCATAGCATCTCCAATAATGAGAAAATGGCATGTGTGAGACTTTACCTTGAAGCAACTCGACCGACCTCCGATCAATGCTGTAGAAACAATCGAATGATAAAAACTGATGCTTCAGATAACAAAAATAATCATAAAACAAATATTTTCAACCAGATACTTAGAGATCATTTGACTTCCAGTACGAGTACTACATTCTCACCTTCTAATCCTAAATTAGGCGGAAAGGTCAAGCATTTCAGAAGCGACAGATCATAGGGATTATTAAGGGTGTTTTCCTGGAGGATTCCTTTGAGCAAAATTGGATGCAATCAGGGTGAGACCTAATTACATCTTCTTAATTAAGGCCGAGCCTATTGCACAATATTTAATTAAAACTCAAGTGGTGTATAGTTTGCACATGCAGAGGGAGTTGGGAGTGTCGAGGAAAAGGAAAGAAAAACAACAAAGAACTTTAATTTATTTGCGCAGGAAGGAACGGCAGATGCTGTCTTAAACCGAAGACAGACACAAAAAGCTGGAGTAACTCAGCGGAACAGGCAGCATCTCTGGAGAGGAGGAATGGGTGACGTTTCAGGTCGAGAGCCTTCTTCAGACCGACTGTGGCTTCACGCGGCAGGGTATAGAATTCAGGGGAGAACTCCTTTGATAAGCTTGCAAGGAAACAAGGAGTAGTGATGGGCAGCCTCCTGTGTGTAACAACAGGTGACTGTGAGCGCGGTAAATCTGTGGAATTCTTTGCCACAAAAGGCAGTGGAGGCAAAGTCAGTGGATATATTTAAGGCAGCGATAGATAGATTTGTGATTAGTACAGGCATCAGGGGTTACGGGGAGAAGGTTGGAGAAAGGGGTTAGGAGGGAGAGTTAGCTCAGCCATGATTGATCGGAGGAGTGGACTTGATGGGCCGAATGGCCTAATTCTGCTCCTATCACATGGTCTTAATGCAGGTGCCAAGCATCGATATTCCACATGTGTAAAAGTGGGTGATGAAAACATTTTATTTGCAAGCGACGCTCGCAAGCCCGACATGGATCTTACCGTCTGAGTGCAGAAAATGAGAGAAACTGTAAACCTCCAAAACAGAGCAGGAAGAAACTAAATGCCCTGAAGCAGTAATCAGACACAGCATGTTGACCATCCACTCGAGCCCGCTTTAACCAGGTCTCCGCAGGAAGGATCTTCATGGTGCATTACCCGAGAGGGGGGAAAGGATTCCTTCTGAACACTGCGTGGAAGACTCTGTCCAGCAGGCCCATCTTCTTAGCAAGTAGATTTAATAAATCAGCTGGATCTCATAAAATGTCGCTGGACGGACAAAGGCTGTGAGAAATTTACTCCCTTCCCCACTGATTAAGGAACTTTGTGCCTTTGTTTCGAGGTGTCCATTCAGCTCTGGGCTCTCCTCGCCCTTTGGAAGCAGCAAAGAATTATGGTCGGTCAGGCTCCAAACACACAGTTACTGATCAAAGCCCAGAGGTGAAGCAACAAGAGACTATCATGGCACTGAGGAGATGAAGGACAATTACCAAATAATTGACATTCCTTTAATTCACTTGCAATGCCGCCCCATAGCAACAACACCTCCACTGTAATATATGGCTGCGAAAGTTCCTGACCTCAGCTAATAGTACATGTAGCTCGGGAATAAATTGGTAGTTCAACTCCTAATGAGTACTGTTCATTTTCCTTCCAGCTTTCTCTATAACTACACTTCACCAATGAAGCTGAACGAAGATTAACCCATTCCTTTGCTCGGTGTCATTTCGCTTAGTTGTGTAGATGCGGCGTAGAAATTGGCTCATCGGCCTGCCGAGCCCACGCCTACCGTCAATCACCCGTCCGCACTCGTTCTCCGCTATCTCCCTTTCTCATCCACTCCCCCGGGGTCAAGAAAAGAGCATTCACGTCGCGGCCCTGTCTTCACCAATCTTTCCACCACCACGCACAAGAAGCACAAGAAGCACAAGGCAGACATCATTGTAAGCAGATGCCTAGAAGTTGGAGGCTCAGAGGGGATAGAGCCTTCTCTGTTGCTGCTCCGGCACTCTGGAACACCCTGCCGTTGCACATCAGACAGGCCCCCTCACTGTCCATCTTCAAATCCAGTGTTAAAACGCATTTGTACTCCCTGGCTTTTGACCATGCCTGAGGCTTTGCTTCTGTTTGTGGTGTTTTTGATGTTTCTTTATTTTACATGTCTTTTCCTACTATTTCTTTTGATTGTTATTTTTGGTGTGTATTAACTTTTTTGTCAATGATTAGTGATGTACAGCACTTTGTTGCAGCTATGTTTGTTTTTAAAGTGCTCTATAAATAAAATTATTATTATTATTATTATTAAGTGTGTTCAACTCTGGCTGAACAACTAATCTTGTGTGTGTGGACTCGATAAGAAGAAGATCCACTCCCCATCCACCAGAGGTGTTTTTACAGAGGCTTAGTTAATCTGCAAACCCCGCACGTCTTTGGGATGTGGGAGGAAGCCGGAGAACCCGGAGGAAACCCACGAGGTCACAGGGAGAACGTGCAAACTCCACACAGACAGCTACTGAGGTCAGAATCTAACCCAGGTCTCTGACACCGTTCCCTCTGAAACTCCCTGGTTAACTCGTCCCTTCCCACCCAAACCACCCCCTCCCCAGGTACTTTCCCCTGCAACCGCAGGAGATGCAACACCTGTCTCTTTACCTTCCCCTTCAACTCCATCCAAGGACCCAAACATCTTTCCAGGTGAGGCAGAGGTTCACTTGCACCTCCTCCAACCTCATCTACTGTATCCGCTGTTCCAGATATGACAATGAAATTCTTGCTTGCTGCAGCACAACAGAATATTGTAGGCATAAATACAGAACAGATATATATATATACATAAATAAACAGATAAAGTGCAATAGGCTGTTATAGTTCAGTTTGTTTGAAGTTGTGTTTAATAGTCTGATGGCTGTGGGAAGAAGCTGTTCCTGAACATGGATGTTGAGGATTTCAGGCTCCTGTACCTTCTACCTGATGGCAGTGGGGAGATGAGTGAGTGGCCAGGATGGTGTGGGTCCTTGGCAGCCTTTTTGAGGCAACGACTGCAATAGATCCCCTCTTTGTGTTCTGGGGGGCGTCTCCTGCAGCCAACCTCGTAGGCTTTCCTCCCACATCTCAAGCACGTGTAAGGTTGGTAGGTTAATTGGCCATTGTCAATTGCCCTTATTGTATAGTGAGTGGGCGCTACTGCGAATGTGTGGAGGATGGGCCACATGGGAAAATAATAGGGATTGCTTCATGAGCCAGCAGGGATATGATGGGCTGTAAGGCCTCCTTCAATGTTGCCTGGGAATACAGAAACCTTGTTTTGTTCAAGATTGGCCTTGACGGAAAGTGCAAGTCAGACTTTGTGGCAGAAAGAACAGTGTTGGAGGCCATAAAAATAATTGACTAATTTGCTGTGCATTGCATAAACAATGCTGTTTATTGAGATTTCATCACCTCAGTGAGACTTATACATCCGGGTTTACAGCTTGGCAAGACTCTGCTATGCTATTATCCAATGTGCTCCTCTATATTGGCAGGATTTTTGGGGAGGTGAGTGAAAAGCCTCCAAAGTCAGCACCCCTTCGTGAGAGAATGTAGGACCAGAGGGCACAGCCTCAGAAAAAAAAGATGTACATTTAAAATTGAGATGAAGACATTATTTCATCAGAGGGTGGTGAGTCTGTGGAATTCTTTGCCACAGACAGCTGCGGAGGTCAAGTCATTGGATATTTTTAAGGCAGAGATTGATAGGTTCTTGATTTGTAAGGGTATCAAAGATTACGGGGAGAAGGCAGGAGAATGGGTTTGTGAATGGCGAAGCAGACTCAATGGGCAAAAAGGCCTAATTTTGCTCCTGTGCTCATGGTCTGATGGACATGGTCCTATTCTGCTCGCTGTTCAGATTTACATTTAAGGGGCTGTCCCACTGTACGAGCTAATTCAAGAGTTCTCCCGAGCTTCCTCTGATTCGAACTCGGAGAATTACGGTAATATCCGCTCGTAGGTACTCGGGGCTCTCGTGGACATTTTTCAACATATTGAAAAATCTTCACGAGTCTTCACGAGCTTTCCCGAGTACCTGCCGTTATCGTTACGAGCCGCTAAGAGACGTCCCGAGCTCCGATGTACCCGCTACGTACATTCTACGTGCTTTACACGAGTTTGATTTTTTTTTTTAAACTCGGGAGAGCTCTTGAATTAGCTCGTACAGTTGGACAGTCCCTTTAGGGTTCTGGTAAGGACACACCTGGAGAAATGGTCGCAGATTTGCTCTTCTTATTTAAGAAAGGATACACTGGCATTAGAAGCTGTCCAAAAGAGATTTACTGGGCTAATTGCAGAGATGAAAGGGTTGTCTTATCATGTGGCTAAAGGAATTAAATCTATACAGTTTGGAGTTCATGTTGAAACATCTATGACCTTTTGATGCATAACAGGTTAGGCATCGAGATGTTTCCACTCAAGGGACAATCTCGAATGAAGTGACATGGTTACAAAATTAGAGGAATAGAAGCACAAAGTGCTGGAGTAACTCATCGGGCCAGGCAGCATCTCTGGGGGACATGGATAGGTGTTTCGGAACATGCAACATGTTTCGGATCAAGACCCTTTTGAAGAGCGCAGCCTGACCCGCTGAGTTACTCCAGCACTTTGTGTTTTTTGCTTGTAAACCTTTTTGCGAGGCATCTGGAGTTCCTTGCATCTTCTAGGACCATCTAGGGGGTGGTCATTAAAAGTGGCCGTAAGACATTTTTCATGCAGAGGGCTGGTGAGTCTCTGAAATTCCCTTATCCAGAGCGTTGTGTAGAATAGTTCATTGGAGAGATTTAAAGAAGAAGTCAATACATTTTTGAAATGTCAGGGAGCTAAGGCAAATGGAGAGCTGGCACGGAAGAGGATTGAAGCGTAACTGATCATCTATGAGATGGCGTTGGAGGGTTGAGTGACCGAATGGCCTGCTCCTGCTCTAAATGTTCTTTTCTAAGTTTTTTCCAACAGCATCCCAGCAGGCTATTTGGGCCATCAGTCCTGACCTGGTTCTTTAAAATTGGTTCCACTCTCCTTTTCCCCTTGAGCTCCGTGATAATCTGCTCGGCCAATGCATTCCCAACCTTCTTCAGAAAGTTAAGTGGCTGTCCCACTTAGGCTATTTTTTAGGTGACTACAGGCGACTAGGTTGTCGCCTCATGGTCGCCGGGGTGTTGCCTGTATGGTCGTGAGTAGTCTCCTCAAAGCCACGAGGCATTTTTCTGGTCGCCGATGGATTTTCAACATGTTCAAAATTTTTCACCAACAGTCGGTGGCAGTCGGCTTGACGCCAATGAGCGTATCTTGACTTCTCCTGATGTAGGCGCTGTCGTAGGTTGTCACCAGGTGACGTAGGTTGTTGCCAGGTGACGTACGTTGTCGCTGGCGCTGACTTTGGTGAATTCCATCGGCGACTACCTACATCAACCAACGACAGGTACCAGCGGCTGAATTGTCTTTAGTTGTCGCCGACAGGATCATTGCTTGTCGTAGCTTGACGCGGGTGGACGTAGGTTGACTTTGCTTGTCGTAGGTTGTTGCCTATGTGGTCGTAGGTTGTCGTAGGTGAGGTTGTAGGTCAGTGGTTTTTAACCTGGGGGTCGTGACCCCCTATGGGGGTCATTTTGGGGCTTTGCTGGGGGTCATGAAGGGGATACAAATAACATATCAATTAGTTGAGCCAATGTTTCGTAACCTCACAAAGGTACATACCACATACAGTATTTTTTTTGCGTGTGCGCATATTTGTGCCAAAAAGATTAAGAACCACAGTGTTGGTGTACGTCCTCATTGGTCCCTGGTTGCCGATAGCTTGCCGTAGCTTGACATCGACTAGGTGGTAGGTTGTTGTAGCTTGTCGCAGACATTGTCGTAGGGGGGGATCCAGTCACCTGCTACAACTATGACAGTTGCCGGCAGTCACCAAAAAATCATCAAAGTGGGACAGGCCCTTTATGGTCAGATCTATCCCTCTCATCCCTCGCAATGGGTTTATTGAAAAGCTCAACAAAGCTCAAAGTTGCAAGCAGCAATAACACTGAGCATTCTGATGTTTAGTTTAGTTTAGTTTAACTTAGAGATACAACACAGAAACAGGCCCTTTGACCCACTGAGTCCACGCGGACCAGCAATCCCCGCACACGAACATTACCTTACACACTGGGGATAATTTACATTTATACCAGGCTAATTAATCTTCAGACCTGTATGTCTTTGGAGTGTGGGTGGAAACCGATGCTTTTTTTCCAGAAAAAAACACGCAGGTCACGGGGAGAACGTACAAACACCGTACAGACAAGCACCCGTGGTTAGGATCGAACCTGGGTCTCTGGCGCTGTAAAGGGGCTGTCCCACTTTCACGACCTAATTCACGACCTTTGCCGAGTTTGCCCTTGACTCATACTCGCAGCATGGTCGTCACGAGGTCGTAAGAGGCCGTAGAAGGTCGTAGGTGGGTCGTAGCAGGCCGTGATGCTAGTTGCAGGTACTCGTGGCATCAAGTAGGTCGGGGCGTTTTTTCTAGCCTGATGAAAAATGTCCACAAGTAAAAAACGTTGTGAATTAGGTCGTGAAAGTGGGACAGGCCCTTAAGGCAGTAACTCTACCGCTGCGCCACTGCGCCGCTTTATTTTGATAAACAAGATGGTGCAATAGGAATAATCTTATGGGGAGCACGGTGCCCCTTCAAGTGCTGCCTGTCTTTTATATTAGGAGGTTTTCTAGATGGATAACTTGTCTGCTATTAAAAAAAAAGTATGGTTGTTAGTACAAGTTCTTGGGCTTCAGCGTCTAGAATGTTGCCATTTTCTTTGCAAGTGCTGAAATGAGCTGTTCAACTGCAGCAGCACCTAAACAAATGGAGTGGGTTGTATATTTTCAGGCTTGAATTGATAGCACAATTGATATTTGTGCTGCTTTCAAAATACTCTTTGTGGATGAAACAAAAGCACCTTTGTGCATGTGTAGATCTGCAATAAATTGGTTTTGGTTGTATTAATGGCTTCCAAGTAAACAAAACACATTACATCATTCCCTCACATTATTGGAGACGAAAGTGTGCTTCCATAACCTTTGATGTGCTGCCAATTTTGTTTTAAAGACGAAAACGTCTTGAATAATGGGTGACATTGTGAAGTGAGCTGAAATTCGATATCTAATATAATTTAATTGATTTCCAATATGTGTTTATAAATTTTTATCTCAAAGGCTGGTCTCTCTTGGCTCACAAGTGATCCTTTATGAGATTCCCCCCCGGCCCCCACCCCCCCCCCCCTCCCCCCCCCATCCCCCCCCCCCATCCCCATTTCCAAGTTATGATCCCAGTTTCCGATTTCCCAGACTGTCGCTCAGCCCAGTCTTTGTTTCCACTAGTGGGAGAGTCTGGGACTAGAGGTCATAGCCTCAGAATTAAAGGATGCCTTTTTAGGACGGAGTTGAGGAGACATTTCTTTAGTCAGAGGGTGGTGAATCTGTGGAATTCTTTGCCACAAAAGGCTGTGGAGGCCAAGTCCGTGCATATTTTTAAGGCAGAGATAGATGGGGTTTTGATTAGTACGGGTGTCAGAGGTTATGGGGAGATGGCAGGAGAATGGGGTTGGGAGGGAGAGATTGATGAGCCAGGATTGAATGGTGGAGTAGACTTGATGGACCGAATGGCCCGATTCCACTTCTATCACTTATGACCTTATGACCTTTGGAGTCTGTCCTGAAATTAATGCATGTTCGTTAATTTGAGGTTCCGTGCAATTTATCATTTTTTTTCTATCTCTAGTTGTTTCTCTTTTCAAACAAAAATCAGGGAGTTTAGGTTTAACTTTCTGAGAGGATGTGTGCAGAGTTTGCTGCATTTGGATGGAGTGGAAACCAGGTTACAGAAGAGAAATTAAATATCAAAATCTTTCTTGCTCCTTGGCCCTGTCAATGATTTTTCTGTGCAGTCAGTCTGTTTGGTCGGTTTGCACCAGACTTGACTGTGAGACTTCTGACAAATAGCCATATCGCTGTTTGTGTGATGAGCATGCAAAATAAACTTGGTACCGAGTATTAAGGAGAGGATAGCAACTCTGAGGATTTAACAAGAGGACAGACTCAAAATGCTGAAGTAACTCAGCGGATCAGGCAGCATCTCTGGAGAAAATGAATAGGTGACCTTTCTGAGAATGATGAAGGCTCTCGACCCAAAACGTCGCCTATCCTTTTTCTTCAGAGATGTTGCCTGACCCGCTGAGTTACTCCAGCATTTTGTGTCCATCTTCAGTGTAAACCAGCATCTGCAGTTCTTTCAGACACTTGAGGGCTGCTCTTCAGAAAGAGTAGGGGGAAAATGCATATGTAGCTGTAGATGCCGGGTACGTTATTATAGACTCTGTAATATAGAGGAAGGGTTTGAGAATGGATGAGTTGGAGTTATTTTTGGTAGGGCACCTGGAATAATTCGAACCTGTGCTATGGGGCGATTTCACTCTGCCTGAGGGAGCTAAGCAGGCCTCAGTTCAGGGACCTCTTCCTAAAGATGGTGCCTCTTCAACTGGGAAGACGTTTGTTAAGCTGTAAAGAGTGCAGAGAAGATTTACGAGGATGTTGCCTGGACTCAAAGGCCTGAGCTGTGCTGAGAGTTGGGCAGGCTAGGATTTTATTCCTTGGAGCGCAGGAAGAGGAGGTGTGATCTCATTAAAGTGTATGGCCTACTCCTGCACATATTGTCTATTGTCTATTGTCCATTGTATAAGGTGTATAAGACCACAGATAGGGTAAATACACAGTCTTTTACCCAGAGTAGAGGATTCAAGAAACAGGGGACCTCGGTTAAGTCAAGTCAAGTTAAGTCAAGAGAGTTTATTGTCATGTGTCCCAGATAGGACTATGAAATTCTTGCTTTGCTTCAGTACAACACAATATAGTAGGCATGAATACAGAACAGATCAGTGAGTCCATATACCATTTTTATAAATATATACACACATGAATAAATAAGCAGATAATGTGCAAATAAACAGATAATGGTCTATTAGTGTTCAGAGATTTGTTTCAGTTGAGTTTAATGTGAAAGATTTAATAGGATCCTAAGGGGCAATTTATTTCGCACAGAGAGTGGTGGATAAATGGAACGAGCTGCCTGAGGAGGTGGTTGAGGCAGGTACGATAACATATAAAAGGCATTTGGACAGGAAAGATTTGGAGGTTTATGGGATGAACATAGCGATTAATATATGCAAGAGAGTCAAGAGTTTGAAGAAGGGTCATGACCCGAAACGTCACCCATTCCTTCCCACCAGAGATGGTGCCTGTCCCGCTGAGTTACTCCAGCTTCTTGTGTCTATCTTCAGAGAGTCAAGAGTGTTTTATTGTCATGTGTTCCAGATAGAACAATTATTTTTTTTACTTGCTGCAGCACAACAGAATATGCAAACATGCTGTAGTACACCGTGAACAATATAATCACGAGAGAGAAAAAATATTCAGTGTGCCCATACTCACAAATACACATGTATATAGATCATACGTATATATCTATTGTACACACAAACAAGCAAATAAAAACACAAACAAGAGCGACTAGTGTAGATAGGGCATCTTGGCGGGCATGAGGACGGTCGGCCAAAGTGCCTTTGGTAGTGTAACTGATCCAAAGAAAAAAATCCGACACTGGTTACTGTCCACTGTAAGGTAGCTAGCTGGTCTATCACTGTCACACTGTGCCGCCCCTGGTCCCTGGATTTGTTCTTCCATTTCTACTGGGTTACTCATCCACTATTGCTGCACCCGTTAGCCAGAGTCCAGCAGGTATACTGTTGGGAGGCTGGGTTGTTGACTGGCCAGGCCCCCTCGAGCTGATGGGAGTGGACTGTAGACATTTGTATTGCACCAAGCTCTGTCGGAAATCTCTCATCTCCAGGCTCAGGAATCTGCTGCCCGCTGTGTTCCTCCTCCAGCGTTGCCTTCAGCAAGGAAAACTCTAACGAAGCAGCAGGGCTGATGGTCTGGGGGCACTGCTATAAACCAGTTGCAAATAGTTAAAAGCTGCAGCAAGTGTTGCAAGATGTACTAACAGCTCTCAGTTCTCTGGGGGTCGAATGGTTTGCATAATTACTCACGGCATTGGGCTCGTGGGCTGCGCAGGGAATTGTGAATCAACTGATCAGAGCCTCAAGTGGGTTTGGTCCAGAGGGTGGATTTCTGGCCAGCATCCCCACACTAACAGCAGAGCGGAAACCCCAGTGGGACAAAGCAGGCGGCAGTTATCGATCGGTGAACCTCATCGTTCCAATCCTTCGTCAAAATGCCAGTGGATGGGGGTTGACACACACTCCCATCATTATTATGCACTATAAATGCAACAAATAATGGTCATAAGGTCATGTTATAAGAAATATGAGTAGAATTAGACCATTTAGGCCCATTCAAGTCAACTCTGTGATTCAATCAAGGCTGATCTATCTCTCCCTCTTAACCCCATTCTCCTGCCTTCTCCCCATAACCTCTGACACCTGTACTAATCAAGAATCTCATTGTCCTATCAGGGACACATGTCAATAAACTCACTTGAACTTGAACTTGAATCTATCTGTCTCTGCCTCAAAAATATCCATTGACTTGGCCTCCACAACCTTCTGTGGCTAAAATTCCACAGATTCACCACCCTCTGACTGAAGAAATTTCTTCTCACCTCCTTCCTGAAAGAGCGTCCTTTCATTCAGAGGCTATGACTACCTGTCCTAGACTCTCCCACTAGTGGAAACATCCTCTTCACATCCACTCTACCCAAGTCTTTCACTATTCTGTATGGTTTCAATGAGGCCCCACCCAGCTCATTCTTCTAAACTCCAGCGAGTACAGGCTCAGTGCCGACAAACGCTCATAGGTTAACATACTCATTCCTGGGATCATTTTTGTAAATGGTACATTTCTATAAATACACTTGGTGTTACAATTTATGTTCCAATGGCCGTTACAATAGTTAGAGCTGGAGAAGGTTCCTGAATGTTCCAGAATTCCTCACCCAGCTCCAGTCTTCTCCGACCCTCTACATTTATGATTCTCTGTCTTGTTTCTGCGTCTTTGCTCTGCTCCGCCTCTGAAGCCTCCTCTCATCCTACAGCGCTCAGGTTCTGGGGCCTGACTGATGTGAGTCTGTGAATTCCCCTGAAGTGCATTGGCCTTTCAATTGGGGCCTCCAGTTGCCAAGGCCTTATCTCTGGGGCAACAACATCCCTATACTCAGCAGCACAAGTCTCGTCCCCTATGATGCTCTTGCCCCATTGATCAATCTTCTGCTCACCTGTCCTAAAACTCTCTAAATGCAACAAAAAAAATCTCAATTACACAACAAGTGAAGCATCTTGCCTAAAGCACCAGGTAAAGGATCGAGATGTTGCAGTTGTTATCATGAACCTAAAGTGGGATTATGAGGTTCTGCTTCTGGTGTGGAATAACGCTCTCTGCAAGCACCCTTTTCCACCTGCATGTTTGGCATTTCTGATTGATGAATCATTGCATTGTGTCACACCTGTTTAGTTTAGTGGTACAGCGCGGAAACACGCCATTCAGCCCACCGAGTCGGCGCCGACCACAACCCCCAGACGCTTGCACTATCTTAACACACACTCGGGACAATCTACAATTTTAACAAAGGCAAGTAATCTACAAAGAAGTACGTCTTTGTAGTGTGGGAGGAAACCAGAGCACCCGGACAAAACCCACGCAGTCAGAATGAGAACGTACAAGAAACATAGAAACATAGAAACATAGAAATTAGGTGCAGGAGTAGGCCATTCGGCCCTTCGAGCCTGCACCGCCATTCAATATGATCATGGCTGATCATCCAACTCAGTATCCTGTACCTGCCTTCTCTCCATACCCTCTGATCCCCTTGGCCACAAGGACCACATCTAACTCCCTCTTAAACATAGCCAATGAACTGGCCTCAACTACCCTCTGTGGCAGAGAGTTCCAGAGATTCACCACTCTGTGTGTGAAAAAAGTTCTCCTCATCTCGGTTTTAAAGGATTCCCCCCCTCATCCTTAAGCTGTGACCCCTTGTCCTGGACTTCCCCAACATCGGGAACAATCTTCCTGCATCTAGCCTGTCCAACCCCTTAAGAATTTTGTAAGTTTCTATAAGATCCCCTCTCAATCTCCTAAATTCTAGAGAGTATAAACCAAGAGAGCTCGTGCTGTTAGGTTTTAAGCTACCCAAGCTGAATTTGAGGTGTTGTTCTCCCAGTTTGCATTTCGACACACTCTGGCCATGGAGGAGGCACAAAAAGTTGGAGTAACACAGCGGGTCAGGCAGCATCTCTGGAGAAAAGGAATAGGTGACGTTTCGGGTCGAGACCCTACTTCAGACTGAGGATCAGGGGAGAGGGGGAAGCGAAAGGAATGCAAAGGTACATAGAACAAATGAATGAAAGATATGCAAAAGGACAAATCAAGGAAGGTCAGTATCGGACTGGGAAGGGGAGATAAAGTCATTCGCAATCATTAATGCCGGGCAGTGCTGGGTTCCAGACAGGGTTCCTTTCAGTCGGGACAGCAAGAACTCCTGGCTTTTCAACATTGTGGATGTGCCGAAGTCCACTTCTCTACTGTAATCCCATCTCTGACTCATCGAAAGCTGTGTCATGGCCACATTTGACTGTGGCCCTTTTAAGAGCAGCTTTCCTTGGTGGAATTTTGCACGGAGCTCAGCCAACGGTGCTACAGGCCAAGTTCCCAGGGCATGTTCTCCATGTGTCAGATGTCTGTTAGAAACAGTGAGAGAGCCGGCACTGTAATCCATTGGTACTGGTGTGCCTGTAACATAAGCCTACCCGATCCCCATTCTGAAATTCTTGTGGACTCAACGCCCTGTCTAAGGGCGCTGGACGCATGCATTTGGTACAAGCACGGGTAAGTTGGCCAGCATTCCCTCACACGCTGCATATGGAGCTCACTGAGGGATTTGGACTGTTTCAGAGCTGTGAGGTGTGTTTAATGACTAACATCTGCAGTTATGTTATCTAATTGGGAATATGTGATCTTTCCACAACTTACGGCTTGGCTCAATGGATGCATTCTCACCTCTGAGTCAGAAGGTGGAAGGTTCAAACCCACTCAGGGGACTGCAAAGCACAGCTCAGTGTAATTGTTTATAACATCCACCATGGCTTTTCCTGGCTGTCAATGACATTTCAGCAATGTGTAACTTTTCTCCAATGCCAACTGCTGTGATTGTCAAAGAATCCTGCATTAGGAGTGGAAACAAGGAACTGCAGATGCTGGTTTGCAAATGAAGAATGGTGCAGTTCAGCAGGGTTCACCTGGGATGGCAGGACTTTCATATGAAGAAACACTGGATAGACTCGGCTTGTACACGCTAGAATTCAGAAGATTGAGGGTGGATCTTCTGGAAACTTACAAAATTCTTAAGGGGTTGGACAGGCTAGATGTAGGAAGATTATTCCCGATGTTGGGGAAGTCCAGAACTAGGGGTCACAGTTTAAAGATAAGAGGGAAGTCTTTTAGGACCGAGATGAGAAAATTATTTTTTACACAGAGAATGATGAATCTGTGGAACTCTCTGCCTCAGAAGGTAGTTGAGGCCAGTTCATTGGCTATATTTAAGAGGGAGTTAGATGTGGCCTTTGTGGCTAAAGGGATCAGGGGATATGGAGATAAGGCAGGGATGGTTATACTGAGTTGGATGATCAGCCATGATCATATTGAATGGCGGTGCAGGCTCGAAGGGCCGAATGGCCTACTCCTGCACCTATTTTCTATGTTTCTATGTCAGGCAGCATCTCAGGAGAACATGGAGAGGCGACGATTTGGGTCGGGACCTTTCTTCAGACTGATTGTAGGGGGAGGGAGTTGACGAAGCTGGAATAGAGGAGCGGCAGGTAAAAGGCTGACAGAGGTGAAGAGGGTTATTTGAAGGGCACTTCGTTGAACAAAGGCCAGCGATGAAGAAACAGAAGGTGCGAGACGATAGGATTGAGGTTGCGAATTGTGAAGCTGGAGGAAGGAATGCATGTGGAAGGGGGCGGGGCGGAGAGAGAAATTGTTGCGAGTCCAGGTGGGGCATCTGACTATCTAAGTAAATAAGTAGGTTTATTGGCCAAGTATTCACATACAAGGAATTTGCCTTGGTGCTCCGCCCACAACTAACAACATGACATCCAGTGACAGTTACGATTGACTCAGAAAACACTAAACATTAATAATAATAAAGCATTAATGATAAAACACCATTGATTAAGCATGTGAACCAACAAAATACCAGATCAATAAACTCCTCACCTGTGTCAGCCTATTACCTGCATGGCTTTGCTTTGCTCATCCTCTCTTCCAGCTTTCTTTCCCCCCGCCTAACATCACCCTAAAAGAAGGTGCTGACCTGAATCATCACCTATCCATGTTCCCCTGAGATGCTGCCTGACCCACTGAGCTACTCCAGTATTATCTGCTTTCTATCCTCCCTTCTGTTTAGTTCTCTTCTTGTGGTGAGATTCAGGCAGTGCCAATGAAAGTAACAGATTTTAACGGTGGCTCAGCGGTAGAGTTGCTGCCTCCCTTTAGCTAGAGACCCGGAATTCGATTCTGACTACAGGTGCTGCCTGTATGGAGTTTGTACGTTCTCCCCACGACCACAAGGGTTTTCTCCGGGTGCTCCGGTTTCCTTCCACGCTCCAAAGACATACAGGTTTGTCGGATCATTTGGCTTCGGTAAAAATTGTAAATTGTCCCTAGCGTGTCAGATAGTGGGTTTTTTTTTTTTTGTAATTTTTTTAAAATTTTTATTTTTTTTAATTTTTTTTTTAATATTTTATTTTCCTTAAGCACAGTCGCACCTCCAAAGACATACAGGTTTGAATCGGATAGTAAAGGATCATGTGAAATATATTGGCTTCAGAGTAAATAAAAATTGTCATTATTTATAGTCACCATATGATTAGCGAATGGAGACCAGTTATGAAGTGTTGGAATTGCATTTCCTCAAGATGAGCGGTGTTCAACATACTTGCAATCCACATTTTAAGCGTTGGTATTTCGTGTCAGATAGTGTTGGTGCATGGGGATTGTTAGTCAGCATGGACTTGGTGGGCCGAAGGGCCTGTTTCATAAATTCATAGGTTTATAAGTGATAGGAACAGAATCAGGCCATTCGGCCTATCAAGTCTACTCTGCCATTCAATCAAGGCTGATCTATCTTTCCCTCTTAGCCCCATTCACCTGCCTTCTCCCAATAACCCCCTGTCACCCGTACTAATCAATAATCTATCTATCTCTTCCTTAAAAATATCTATTCACGTGGCTTCTGCGCTGTATCTCTAAACTAAACTAAAGTAAATTGCAACATTGCCATCCTATGGTTCAACAGTGAGTGTATCTGCAAAGTGTGTCCTCAGCTGACTCGAGCTAGGGATGTCCAGAGGTCCGGGAAACGGTTGCTGTAAATGAAAGTTCCAACTTGAAAAGGTAAACATGGCATTTCCCAGAGAAAGTCACACGCCATACATGATTAAAGTTGTGCTGAATATTCACAGTGATGCTGTGAAATCCGGGGTTTAATGAATTCTTTTGGGATATTTTGAGGTCTTGCTTTACAGAGGGCACTGTACCAAGTCGTTGTATGTATCGCAAACAACTGAGGTCTCAGCACGGATCAGTGTGTAACTCCACTGGTCGCAGACCTCCAGCCAGATTAACACTTCCACCGCAACCTGCTGTCTTGCATGAATAAGCCAATTCTGAATCTAAACACCACCAGGCTAACATGGATCATATGCGTCTTAATCCTCTTGATCAGCCTGCAATACTTTTCCCTATACCGCGGTCCATGTGACAATACTCATCCTAAACTAAACTTAAATCTAAACCTGGCAGTGTTTCCAATTTCGATCTCTAGCTGTCAGTCTATGCGATTGGATCACAGGTCAGTAATTTACCCACCACTTCACCCGGGTTCAAAAGGGCGGCGCGATGGTGCAGCGGTAGAGTTGCTGCCTTACAGCAACACATTTTACAACTTACCAAAGCCAATTAACCTACAAACCTGCACGTCTTTGGCATGCGGGAGGAAACCGGAGAACCCAGAGAAATCCCATGGTCACAGGGAGAACGTACAAACTTCGTACAGTCAGCACCCGTAGTCAGGATCGAACCTGGGTCTCTGGCGCTGTAAGGCAGTAGCTCTACCGCTGTGACACTGTGTGTCTCCTGAATGAAGTACTCATTCATCCTGTGGTGACCTTGTTTTTTATGTTATGATTTCCTTCCTTCCCACTTCATGTTATTGAATCCCGAGAGGATTTTCCATATATATGCTGGGCTTTGACAAATTGAAACGCTGCAAAAATTTTGAAGGCAAGATGATTATCTCCTTAACAATGTGGTGAGTTGGCATTTGATGATGGAAGTTTAAGTAATATTTGCAGAACTCTGCTTTGACCGTTGCTGGTGTGTGTCAGGATGGTCCCAAGCTCTGATTAGACCTGCCCTGCCCCTACTCTCAGACCTGGGGAATCATATCTCCACAAGGCTCTGACCATAAAGTTCTAACAGGTGGCACCAGTTCACCACAATGGTATTGAAACAAAAGGTTCGATGGTCATGATTGCAGACTGGATTTGTGTTCCCCTGTATAAAATGTTAAGGCATTGTCTAATTAGGGATTCAGGGTGATGGAAGGGTTTAGAAAGGGTACAAAACGAAAAACAATTTCCGCTGATGAATGCGTGGAATGAGAGCTTGCTTGTTCAGCGATCGTGCCAGGATCTTGCCAGGAAATTCCCCAAAAGGGGCAGAGGGATGGCAGATGGAGTTGAATCTGGAAGTGTGAGGTGTCACACTTCAGGAGATGATATGTAAGGGGAAAATATGACTGTAAATGACAGGACCCTGAGGAACTTTGATGCACAGAGGGATCTTGGGGAACAAGATCATTTGTTTTGCTTGCTGAAAATGACAATGCAACACATTATCAGGGCCACCACATGAGGAGGTGGCAATGTGACACTAGGCAGACATTTTCAGTGGTCAGCCTGACACTCCTCACTTACAGGATAAGCAGGTCACTTGACATTCAAAGTTATGTTTACTATAGACAGTCAACTGGAGTGGAACGCCTTACTGTGCCAGAGAACCCCGGTTCGTTCCTGACTACTGATCCTGTCTGCTCGAGTAACTCAGCAGGTCAGGCAGCATCTCTGGAGAACATTAAAAGGTGATGTTTGGGGGCCAAGACCACTCTTCAGGCTGCTGAAGGTGTACATATTTGACCTTAAATAACCAGCTAAAGAGTTACAAATAACATCATGCCAAGAAAAGATGGCGCAGCGGTAGAGTTGATGCCTTACAGTGCTGGAAAATTGGGTTCAATCCTATGGGCGCTGTCCATATGGAGTTTGTATGTTCTCCCTGCGACCGTGTGGGTTTTCTCCGGGTGCTCCGGTTTCCTCCCGCATTCCAAAGATGTTGGCTAATTGGCTTCTGTACAGAATGTTGTCACTTTCGTAGATCCAAATGTCTACAGGATTCCAGTATCTTCAGTAAAATTACCCGTGGACAGTAAACACTGGCTCAAACATTTTTTTTTACCATATTCTTTGTGTAATGGTTTCCCCTGTCATTTACAACTGAGAACAAAGAGAGTCCCAGAGTGAACTGGTGCAGTGTATGGGTGTGGGATAGAACTATTTAGTTTAGTTTAGAGATACAGCATGGGAACTGGCCCTTCAGCCCACCGAGTCCACACCGACCAGCGATCCCCGCACATTAACACTACCCTTACACACACTATGGACAATCTACACACACCAAGCCAATTAACCTACATAATGTACCTGTACGTCTTTGGAGTGTGGGAGGAAACTGAAATCTCAGAGAATACCCACGTGGTCATGAGGAGAACGTACAAACTCTGTACAGGTAGCACCCGTAGTCGGGATCGAACCTGCGTCTCTGACACTGTAAGGCAGCAACTCTACCACTGCGCCATCGTGCCACCCTATAGAACAAATGGCTGGTGTAGGTGTGTTCATTAGTTGGTGCAGACTCGGTGGGTCGAAGGGCCTGTTTCCATGTTACATATTGAAACAACTCGGATATAGTCCCTGGGTTCACTTAAAAAGTCAAGCAAACTCTCCCGAGAGCCAGCATGTTGAGATTCTGGAAACTAACAGCAGGTCGTGTATTACAAAATCTGAAGTGGGAAATGTTTCAGATGGGGCCATTGCCACTGTAAACAACGTTATTATTTTTTGTGTGTGTGTGTTTACGAAATGATGCATGAGGTTTCTTTTTCCCAAATAATAATTAGCATGTGGAGCGGGGATTTGGCAATCAGTCTGATTTCATTCGAGATAAAAAAGGTCACGGTGTACAAATTATACATTGAAAAATAGCTTGACCAATGCAAAAAAACATATGTGGACTTAAAATATAAACTGTGCAGGATCTGATTGGGAAAAAACTGGGCTTTAATCATGCGTTAATCTATCATGATTATAAATAACATTAATTCCTGGTTTTATGCAGAGTTGACCTTTCTTTACACTGTGTGTTCAATTTGAGTACGCAGTGAAGAATCTCGACTTCAACCTATTTCAAAAACTGGATCCCTTTTTACATTAATTTTGCGGCATTACATCATTTGTTCTGAAAGGTCTGCCTGTCTTGAACTTCCTTGATATTTCTTGAGGAATTTTAAAGAACAATGCTAAAAAGTATTAATATAAGCCAGGAAAATTATATTGCACTAATATTAATACGGGATTGTCACATGTACTTGGTACAGTGAAAATATTTGATCTACTCAAACATGCAAAGAATCGCCACGTATAGAAACATAGAAATTATGTGCAGGAGTAGGCCATTTAGCCCTTCGAGCCAGCACCGCCATTCAATATCATCATGGCAGATCATCCAGAATCAGTTCCTTGTTCCTGCTTTTTCCCCATATCCCTTGATTGCGTTTGCCCTAAGAGCTATATCCCTCCCTTGAGTAGATCTAGTGAATTGGCCTCCACTGCCTTCTGTGGCAGAGAATTCCACAGAATCACAACTCTCTGGGTGAAATTGCTTTTCCTCATCACCGTCCTAAGTCACTGATAAAGTCACAACAGTATTCAACATAGTCCCAATGTCCCTCTTCCTTCTCAACCCCCCCCCCCCCCCCCCCCCCCCCCTCACCCCTGCCGAGTCCTTCATTGCTCTTGGTTGTAAATGTCAGGGGAAACCATTGAACAATATTGTCAAAGAATTATGTTTTAGCCAGTGATCACTGTCCGCAGGTGATTTTACTGAGGATATTGGAGTCCTGCAGACATTTGGATCTAAGAAATACACAAATCACTGGCGTAACTTAGCGGGTCAGGCAACATTTGCTTGTCTCATTATGTCTCTGGTAAACCAGCATCTGCAGTTCCATGTTGTGACGTTTGGATTTCCTTGCCACCTTGCTTCAGGTAACATCATCTTCAGCAGCTCTTGAGATGTATGGCAGTGCCCAACATTGGTAGAATGGAGAGGGAGAGCTTTGTTGCCCACTCCCTGGTTACACTAATAGATTGGACCAGGCTGGCACCGTGCCACCTGCAGGAGAGAGCGCCCTGTGATTCCCCTTGCCCTCCTGGCCTGGGTGGGGCAAGCACATCGCATGGATCCCCTGCACCTACTCCAAGTTCAATCCCAGGTCTCCTTCAACATGGTGTGGGAGCTGAGAGTTGGGGTTTGCTTGTTTCCCCTCTGGTTCTGACCCAGGTCATTGCAAGAGGAAATCTCAATCCATCGAAACCCCATCCAATATTCCCATATATGGATTTTGTTTGAACTGCTTTTTTTGCAAAAGGGAATTCGGCATTCCACCCACCCTTGCCTTAAAGAATGTATTTTCTAGTCTTTTCAGAAATCATTTTGTTGTGGAATTGCATAAATATACTGGAATGATACTTGCTAGATACTTGGCATTCTTAACAATCCTCCTAGAATTAGAACTTCAAATTTTAAAATAAAATTCATTATTTGGGAACATCTGAGAGTTTTTTTTATAAAAAGGGATTAGTTGGATGTGATGTTAAAAAAACGTTATGATGTGAATTACATACATTAATGGCAAGGGTCAAACTGAAAATAAAGACATCAAGCTTCACAATTGAAAAACAACATGATATTAATTTGCATTCAGATGGTTAGTTGAACCCTGGAGGGGCCATTATGGTAATCTCTTCATTGAGCCCACTCATAAAATGGGAGACTGGATGTCTCAGTAAAACATGGTGACAATGCAATAATCAAAACTGTAGGCTTTTTCCCTCCATTGAATTTATGCTTGAAATGAGATAGTGCCGTTCATGACAACACATGAATGCAATCTGTCAAATTGAATTGCATAGCATTGGAAGTTCTATCAAAGAATTAGCACTAAATGTAAAACCATTAATTCCAGCTGAAGTCGCTGGAGATGGAAGAATAGGCAGCTCTTTTCAGCTTTCCCTGGAGTCCAGTTGTGAGTCAGGGTTGGGACCGCATCTTTGACTAACTGTTTTGACTTCTGAAGAGTGCAAATTGTACATTCTGTACAATAGCTTTGGTATTAGTGTGAAGTTGTCTCCGTGTCTCGCTGATGGCCCCAGCTCATGTGGATCTTTTTAATATCTCTCTTCATGGCCGTACTAAAATTCAGAACATGCTGAAAGTACTCAGCGGACCGGGCAGGATGAGTGGGGAAAGGAGTATGTCAGGTCAATGACTTCCCTAGAGCACTGAGAACATTTGGAAAATTAGGCATATTTAACCCTTCAGGGAGAACACGAGGAGCAAAGGGAATGTTTAGGACAGGGTGGAGATCAAAAGGAGTTTGGTGTTAACTTAGTGGCTTAGCGGTAGAATGACTCCCTTAGAGGGCTGGAGACCCGGGATCAATCCTGACTACGGGTGCCTTCTGCATGGAGTTTGTATGTTCTCCCTATGACTGCGTGGGTTTTCTCCGAGATCTCTTGTTTCCTTTCACATTCCAGGCTTGTAGGTTAATTGGCTTGGTGTCATTGTAAATTGTCCCTGGTGTGTGTAGGATAGTGTTAGTGTGTGTGGATCGCTGGTCGGCATGGACATGGTGGGCTGAAGGGCCTGTTTCCAATGCTGTATCTCTAAACTAATGTAGGAGTGGGGGCTGAAGGCTTGATAATAGCAGGATGTGTATCTGGAGAAGGTGTCAATAGAGGATGGAGGAGTGATAAACAAAACATTCTGCAAAATCCATGAACTGCAGGAAAAATAGCGAATAAAAACCTTAAGTAAATGAGGCTGCTGCTGTTGTTTTTAACATTTGTTCCATATCACTCTCTGAGGCTCATATTTAGCTCGGGTAGCTTACAACCCAGTGGAATGATTCGATCCAGTCTGAAGAAGGGTCTCGACCTGAATCGTCACCCATTCCTTCTCTCCACAGATGCTGCCTGACCTGCTGAGTTGCTCCAGTGTTTTGGATCTCTCCACATCACCGTTTATATCTCTCGCCTCTCTTTCCCCTGAAGAAGGATCTCGACCTATTCCTTTTCTCCAGAGATGCTGCCTGACCCGCTGAGTTACCCCAGCCTTTCGTGTCTATCTTTGAATTAAACCAGTATCTGCAATTCCTTCCTACACATAAGAAATGTCCTTTGCGATCTTTCCACATCCTTATGTGGTTGTTTCATCATGATCAATAAATTGTTTGCCCATTGCTTTTAGACCATATATAATTTCATTAAATAATTCCAAATCTAAATGCTCCTATTTCTATAATTGATAGTTCAATGTAAATGTTTTATGTGTCATTCCTAACTATCACTGTATGCAGTTGTCACTTGCGGGTGGAGCACCAAGGCAAATTCCTTGTATGTGAATACTTGGCCAATACACGTAAATTTATTCACCTATTCAGTTGCTGACTCCTTACATGGCCATGAGAAAGAACGTAACATGGTGGAAGTTCTCTCGTAAGTCCTGCATTAACGATACAAAAACCCCTTTATCCTCTGGGTCTCTCCTCGGTGTTGGTTGGGGACCTTTTGGCATCAAACCACCTCCGTTCCATTGAGTGAATTTGGTTACTGAGAAACTGCAGGAAACGGCAGGAAACCAGACGTCATCTGGTCCTCCAGAACACTCTAAGTGCAAAGTCAATCAGGAGCCCAGTATCACAGCTTATTTGTCTTCTTGTACTTGTAAGGTCAAAAGAAGGCTCTACATTTCAACAGCACTTTGAGACATCCCTTAGGTCTCTTCAGCCAGTGAAGTACATTTCCTCCACTAATAGTTGAGAGATGTGGAATAGTGTACAGGTGCCTTGGTTCAATATATCACCTGAAAGGCAACACTTTGACAGAGTAGACATAAGGTGCTGGAGTAATTCAGTAGGTCAGGCAGCATCTCAGGAGAACACGGGTAGGCAACATTTTGGGTCAAGACCCTCTTCAGACATCGCTTATACATCTTATCCATGATGCTGACTGACCCACAGAGCTACTCCAGCACTCTGTGTCTTATTTTGTAAACCAGCATCTGCAGTTCCATGTTTCTATGTTGACAGTGGAGCTTCATTCAGTCTTGCATTGAAGAATGAGTCTGGGGGCGATGGTGTGGTACTTGGCCCCCATAACCTCCTGAGGTGAGGGTGGTAACCATCTCTGGCACTGCTGTGGCCAAGTGATTCACCGTGGAGAGGAGCCTTTGATTCCATGGCACAGTATCACCATGCACGTTGCTCTGACCCATCAAGTCATGATGGAAACCTTCAGGCCTTTTGACTTTGTTCCAGTGAAATGCTGCTCCATCAACTTGCAACTTCTCACAATTCGCAAGGGCTCTGCAAACTCGCAGTGGGGGATAAGAAGGAAATGGAAAGAGAACGAGGAATGAGAAAGGAATGAGAATGGAAAGCCAAATAGGGAAAGAGCATGAATGATGAAATGGGCTCCAAAAAAATCTGAAGCGTTCAGGAAGATTAACATGCGTGGATATGCAGGCTATGTTTAATAACCCCCCATGGCCACTATGAGCTCGAAAGTAAATCAAGGTCCAGTTAATATCTATGGGCTCACTTGTAGGAGATGTAATAATTACAAATCAAGACTTTGGCTTTCACCTTCTCCTGATGGAGTTGTAAAAGTTAACAAGCTTAGTTTCTCTGGCGCGCTGGAGGCTACATCCCCTCATTTAAGCAGATTATTGTTTTTCTGGAGCACAGTAATGCAGTGACAGGTAAAGTTAAAGCAACCAGAACTTTTTTTTGGCTGATTAGCCCAAATGACTAGATTGGGTGAGTTTGACGGGAATGTCAAGGAAAGATAGGAATGCATCAGAAAAGGTGTGGTGCGTTTTCTTTTTTCAAAACCTCCAAAGACACTAAGGGCCCAAAGAACAGCCGGAGTGACGGACTGGGGTAAGGAGAGTTTATGGCCAGGGGTAAAGCCTGTGCAAGACATTAACTAAAGATTGCATTTAGTAATAATAATAATAATAACTTAGGCATGGAAAAATAGTCTAGACATGTGCTTGTTTACATTCGGGAGATTAAGACGTATGAAGCATTGAATAAAATTCACGAGAATGCGTGGGACTTTTACACAAATACCTTCGGGAAGCCAAGGAGGAAAAATATATTTTTATGGGATGTTGTTCTTGCCAGTAATACAACAGCAAAACGCTAACACCATTTGTGCAGTGGTCTGAGGGGGACTGTAAATGACAACAACATTTGTGGGCGGCACAGTGGCGCAGCGGTAGAGTTGCTGCCTTCCAGTTCCAGGTGACCCCTGAAGTCATCAGATTTCCTCATTCAGGGGGCAGTGGATCTTTGGAATTCACTCCCCCCAGTGCACTGTGATCGCTTCGTCACTGTTCATTCACAACATTCAACACTCAGTTAAATCATTTAAAACTGGGCAGCGCAGGTAGAGTTCCTGCCTTACAGTGCAAGGGACCTGGGTTCGATCCTGACTATGGGCGCTGTCTGTACGGAGTTTGTCCGTTCTCCCTGTGAAAGGGTGGGTGTTCTCCAGTTTCAATAGACAATAGATAATAGACAATAGGTGCAGGAGGCCATTCGGCCCTTCGAGCCAGCATCGCCATTCAAAGCGATCATGGCTGATCATCCCCAATCAGTACCATGTTCCTGCCTTCTCCTCATACCCCCTGAATCTGCTATCTTTAAGAGCCCTATCTAGCTCTCCCTTGAAAGTATCCAGAGAAACAGCAGAGAATTCCACACTGACAATTCTCTCCAAAGAAGTGCAGGTTTGTAGGTTAATTGGCTTTTGTAAATTGTCCCTGGTGTGTAGGAATGAACTAGTGAATGGGCGATCATTGGTCAGCACAAGCTCGTTGGGCTGAAGGGCCTGTTTCCATCGTCCATCTCCAAAACTAACGACTAAAAACTAAATAAGGAAAAAGAGAGATTCTGATTAACCCATGTTGGAGAAACTGATGTATTCAGAGGGTTGAGATTGGAGAATGTGCAGTCACTTGGACCAATAGTTTAGTTTAGTACAGAGATGTAGCAGGGCCTTTGGCTCACCAAGTCCGTGTCGACCAGACATCCCCACACACTAAGACCTATCCTACACGCACTGAGGACAATCTACAATTTTTCCAAGCCAATTAACCTAAAACCTGGGTACACAAAATTGCTGGAGAAACTCAGTCGGTGCAGCAGCATTTATGGAGCGAAGAAAATAGGCGACGTTTCGGGCCGAAACCCTTCTTCAGACTCTGGCAAGCTGCATCTACCGACCGCACACACACACACATATTTTCTTCGCTCTATAGATGCTGCTGCACCCGCTGAGTTTCTCCAGCAATTTTGTGTACCTTCGATCTTCCAGCATCTGCAGTTCCTTCTTGAACACTTAACCTACAACCTGCACGTCTTTGGAATGTGGGAGGAAACCGGAACACCTGGAGCAAACACACATGGTCACAGGGAGAATGTACAAATTCCGTACAGACAGCACCCGTAGTCAGTATCAATTCTGGGTCTCTGGTGCTGTCTGGCAGCAACTCTAATGCTCAGTCACTGTGCCGGCCATCGTGATGGTCTTGAAGAGGAAGCACATGAAGAGGAGGTGTGGATGGACATGTGGAGGCGATGAGATGCAACTGGGAAAGGACCTAGTAGGAACCCTGTCAGGGAATGCCGGGGTTACTTGAAGTTAGAGAAATCGATATTCATACCACTGGGTTGTAAGCTGCTGAAGCGAAATATGAGATGCTGTTCCTCCAATTTACGTTTAGCCTCACTCTGACAATGGGTGGAGACCTAGGATAGAAAGGTCAGTGTGGGAATGGGAAGGAGAATTAAAGTGTTTAGTAATCGGGAGATCAGGTAGGTTCAGGCTGACTGAGCGAAGTTGTTCAGTGAAACGATCGCCCAGTCTACGTTTGGTCTCGCCGATGTATATGAGTCCTCATCTTGAACAACGGATACAGTAGATGAGGTTGGAGGAGGTTCAAGTGAACAAGTATTTTTTTTCTTCACAGGAGAACACACTAAATTTGTTACGAAACTCGATTGAAGAATAATGTATCTATATTTCCTTGATAATAGATGGGGTTGCCGTTGGTAGTGAATATAGAAGCGCTATTCAGAACCGATTATATTTGCCACCGTCTCAGTTTATAAATGGACAGCCTGACATTCTCCTTTTAACACCAACTTACCAGAAGTGTCAGGATAGTGCGAGTGCTCAAGTGTGAGATGAACTGTAGCTGTCAGTTGGCTGGCAACATTGACTTTGCAGCTGTAACGGGCTTGTGATGTTTACTGCCCGATGTCTGAGGGCTCAGCGCGACCACAGAACCTCAGGATGAATGGGCTGGGATGCAAACCTTCGGCCCAGCGAGTCCACGCCGGCCAGCGATCCCCACGCACTAACACTACCCTACACACACTGGTGACAATGTACAACTTTTGTACAATGCCAATTAACCTACAAACACTCTACAACTTTGGAGAGTGGGAGATCCCAGAGAAAACCCACGCAGGTCATGGGGAGAACGTACAAATTCTGTACAGGCTGCAGCCGTGGTCAGGTTCAAACCTGGGTCTCTGGCGCTGTGAGGTAGCAGCTCTACCCCTGCGCCACATAAAGGGCCTGTCCCACTTGGCCGACCTAATCCGCCAGTCCAGAAGAGTGTCTTCGACCTTCAAGCTCAAGGGCACTCGCCTGGAAAGCCTCGAGCTGGATCGACTGGCCGCTTTGAAACCGCGAGCTGGATCGATCGAATGGCGAGCTGCATCTACCGACCGCACACACACACACACACACACACACACACACACACACACACACACACACACACACACACACACACACACACACACACACACACACACACACACACACACACACACACACACACAAAGGTGGGGGCCGGGGAAAGCGGAGGAACGCTGTCTGCACACAAGAGGAAGGTAAACGCCTGTCACACATGTCCTTTAGAAAGGGGGGGGGGGTGGGGGGGGGGGGGAAAGCGGAAGGAGACGCTGTCTGCGCGATGAAGAGGAAGGTAAACACCTGTCACATTGTACAGGGGGAGTGAGAGGAGAGAAGGGGAGAGGGGAGAGAAGGGAGAGAAGGGGGGGTGGGGGAGATAAGGCGAGAGAAGGGGGAGGGGGGAGAGAGGGGGAGAAGGGGAGAGAGGGAGGAGAGGGAGAGAAGGGGGGAGAAGAGGAGAGAGAAGGGGGAGATGGGGAGAGTGGAGAGAAGGGGAGAGAAGAGGGAGAGAATGGGGGGAGAAGGGAGAGAGGGTTGCCGTTGGTAGCCTCGGCTGCCTGTAACTAAATAGCGACCCCACTCCACTGCACGAATACGAGTTCAAACGAACCAAATTTTACTCGCGAAAATGTTTTCAATATGCTGAAAATTTTTCTGCGACCTAACCAAGGCCGCGACTTTTCGGGAACTTCCCTCGAGCATGAAGGAGAGTTCCAGCAACCTCACAGGACCTCCTAGGACCTCGTGACGACCATGCTGCGAGTTTGAGTCCAGGGCAAATGCTTCTAAACTCGCAAATTAGGTCACAGCAGTGGGACAGCCCCTTTACACAAATGTTCTTTCTCCACCCTGAGTAGTACATAGAACATAGAAAACCACAGCACAGGAATGGGCCCATCAGCCCACAAAGTCTGTGCCAAGAACAACTCTTACCTGCCTGCACACTATTTATGTCCTTCCAATCCTTGCCTATCAATGGGCCTATCCAAAAGTCTCTTAAATGCCACTATCGTGTCTGCCTCCACCACCACCCATGACAGCGTTTACCAGGCACTCACCATCCTCCGTGTAAAAAAGTTGCCCCACGCATCTCCTTTCAACTTTGCCCCTATCACCTTAAAGCTAATTCCTCTAGTGCTTGATTTTTTTCTCTCCAGGGAAAAAAAATCCTGACTGTCTGCCCTGTCCAAACCTCTCCTAATTTTAGTTACTTCTCTCAAATCCTCTCCCCGTAACCTCCAGCGTTCCAGACAAAACAATGCAAGTCCGTCCACCCTGTGGTTGCAACAGACTCAGTCGGAAAGGGTTTGGATGGACACATGCATGAAGATAGAGCAGGTGAAGGTATCTGATGGGATTGCTCTGCCCACTGCTGGCATACACAGGGCGAGCTGATCTCATTCTGTGCCACTGAAATGCAATGACTCTCCAATTCTAAATGGTTTTACAAACCACTCAGGTCAGTGTTTAGTTAGATAAATGTGGGCCTTGCCAGCGATGGTTGCATCTTGAGAAGACAGAAGAATATGCAATCACTGGACTGTAATAGGCAAGAATGAACTTCCTTAATAAAGTAAGCAGTTGTCAATTTCTGCATTTAAGACTAGGGCGATGATGTATATAGTCCCAATGTGTCTGTCAAAGACAAGGATATAAGTTCCAAATTGACTGGTTGCAACACAGCCTGCTTCAGCAAATCAAACTCCCAGGAACAATAGAGATTCTGAAAAGTAGTGAACACTGCCCATTCATAATGTGTACAGACCTCCCCACCATCAATGGGATCTACCGGAGACAGTGTCTGAAAGAGACAGCCGGCATCATCAAGGACCAACACCACCTTGATCACACTCTCAGTTCACTCCTGCAATGTATAGGAGTCTAGAATGGCATGCAAGCTCAGGAAATGCTTCTCAAAAAGCTATCAGAGCACTGAACACTACATTCTGCAAATAATCAAGACATCATTAAATTAAGTCAGAATGAACAATGAACTGCTTTATTGCATTCTGTACCTCAGGTTTGTTGTGCACTATATTGCTAATTGAACTTTTTGTACAGACTTTATTACCATCAATGGGATGTACCGGTTTATCTGCTGCAAGTGAGAATTTCTGGTTTCTTCATCAATGTGACAATTAAACACTCTTGACTCTCTCTCTTGACATTTTAAACTACAATTAAAAATATAAAAGCAATAAAAATTGACCCAGGTAGACACAAAATGCTGGAGTAACTCAACGGGTGAGGCGGCAACTTTGGAGAGAAGGAATGGGTGACGTTTCGGGTCGAGACCCATCTTCAGACTGAAGAAACGTCACCCATTCCTTCTCTCCATAGATGCTGCCTCACCCGTTGAGGTACTCCCGCATTTTGTGTCTACCTTCGATTTTATCAAGCATCTGCAGCTCTTTCGTACAAAAAATGGACCCAGTTTCAGTTTTGTGTGAAAGGTAAACACATAGTCCTGGAGTAAACTCAGCGGGTCCATAGCACATCTGAAAATCAAGGATAGGTCTCGTTTCGGGTCGGTACTACCTTACTTTCTTTCCAAAAGCTTCAAACAAGTGACCCCATGAGACAATAGACATAGACAATACATGCAGGAAAGTCATTAGTTTTGTCTGATTCAATTGGATCATGGCTGATCATCCCCAATCAGTGTTTCTTATTTCTCTCCATATCACCTGAATGCTTTTTAAGAGCTATCTAGATCTCTGTAGAAAGTGACCTGAGAACCCCTCTCTGAGGGCGGGAGGAGGCGGGACTGTGATTATCATTAATATTTATTCAGAGATTGTTACCGCTGTTTTTCAATGCTTGCCAGTTTTTAGAAGAATTCACTTTGTCTCACTTGAAAATCTTTTGACTATTTCCACAGGAATCGACTGATGCTCAGGTACTCTGCTGTAGAATGAATTGAACTTACATGGATATAAACCCTGCTTACATGAGAAGAAGAGACATTGTGACCTGACTTAATTTAATGATGTATAAAATCATGAGAGGAATAGATCGGGTAGATGCACAGAGTCTCTTTCCCAGAGTAGGTGAATCGAGGTACAGAGGACATAGGTTTAAGGTGAAGGGGAAAAGATCTAATAGAAATTTGAGGGGTAACTTTTTCACACAAAGGATGATGGGTGTATGCACCAAGCTGCCAGAGGAGGTAGTTGAGGCAGGGACTACTCCAACGTTTAAGAAACAGTTAGATAGGTACATTTTATAGAACAGGTTTGGAAGGATATGGGGTAAATGTAGGCAGGTGGAACTAGTGGAGCTGGAGCATGTTAGCTGGTGTGGGCAATTTGGGCCAAAGGGCCTGTTTCCACGTTGTATCACTCTATGACTCTATGACTTGCAGGGGCAATGTTTTTTTAATTTAACTTGATGCAGGCTGCCAATATGTCCAAGTTGGTGGCATGGTCTCCATAGACATGGATTTGGGAGTTCTCTATTGAGAAGGAAGCTCTGGGAAGGGTAGAGTTCTTCCATTAACAAACCTGGATGAGTGTTTGAATGGAAAAGGCTGGAGGTAGTTGACCTTCCCTGTTGCCTAAGCAGACTGGCAGAGAATGGAACAAGGGCATATATAAACTCAGAAACTTCTGTTAGTTTTGGGAAGAGGCCTCACGCTGGAAAAATAAAACACACCCATTTAAAGTCCTAGGTTATTCTGAACCAAAAACTATGACCAGAAGTAGTTGAAACCACGGGGCAGTGTGCCATATCTGATCATCAGCCTGAGGAGTGAGAAACAGTCATATATTAATGAAATGTCAAATTTAGACACCTCTTCAATCTGCAGTTGACCTGTTACAGGATGAAAGAATGCACATGTGCTCACCACTGCATCCAGTTCAGATCACAAGGGGGTGCTAATGTTACATGATTGGTTACACTATATAGATGAGATCTTGGACTGTACAGATGCTCTCCTGATCCTAAGTGGCAAGGATTACCCTCACAAGGGCCAGATGAACTGAGAGCATGAAAGGCGGGTGTTGAGTTCGTAGCACGGGCATGAATAGATGTGGGAAGTTCTCCATCAAACTGATCAGGAGGAGAGCTTGTCATCTAAGTTTCTAAGTTCTAGGAACAGAATTAGGCCATTCATCCCATAAGTCTACCCCACCATTCAATCATGGCTGATGTATTTTTCCCTCTCAACCCTTGTTTGTCATCTGGTTTATAACAGGAAATGTCAGCAGTCACCCAGCACTTCTGACATCATGTCCATGCACAATATTTAATCCATGAAACCTGACCTGCTTCATTTATTTAGTGGAGCTGTGGGTTGCGGAGCTTCTAGCCACGGGCACGGCGCTGACTTTAACATCGCAGAGGCCTGGGATCTCTTGCCGAGGATCGCCAGCGTTGGAGCTCCATCCAGCGGGGTCTGTGGTCACGGAAGGGGTTGGACAGGCTAGATGCAGGAAGATTATTCCCAATGTTGGGGAAGTCCAGAACTAGGGGTCACAGTTTAAGGATAAGAGGGAAGTCTTTTAGGACCGAGAGGAGAAAATCATTTTTTACACATGATGGTGGTGAATCTGTGGAATTCTCTGCCACAGAAGGTAGTTGAGGCCAGTTCAGTGACTATATTTAAGAGGGAGTTAGATGTGGCCCTTGTGGCTAAAGGGATCAGGGGGTATGGAGAGAAGGCAGGTATGGGATACTGAGTTGGATGATCAGCCATGAACATATTGAATGGCGGTGCAGGCTCGAAGGGCCGAATGGCCTGCTCCTGCACCTATTTTCTATGTTGCTATGTTTCTAAGGAAGCCACGGTCTCCGGTAAGAAACGTCTCGCTGAGTGTGTTCCGTTCCGTTCTTACGTCGGAGATTCGATCATCCCGGCGAGAGGGCCTGTACATCGGGCCGTCCTTAGCGGCGACTGCGGAGGATTCAAAGGCCCCGAACACGGGTGAACAAAGAGGAAGATGACTGAAATTTATTGCCTTCCATCACAGTGAGAAATAGGTGACGTTTCAGGTCAGACTCGATCCAAAGCATCACCTTTTCCTTTTCTCCAGACATGCTGCCTGACCTGCTGAGTTAAGGGCCTGTCCCACTTTGGGCCGTCATTTGCGTGTAATTTACGCGACATCATTTATGCGTCACGACGCACGTGATGCGCATTCCGCATGCATGGTGCGTGGTGACATAGGCAGTGACGCGCGGTTGCGCGCGGCTCCCCAGGATTTTGGTATGTACAAAATCTTCGCTCGCCATCTGCGTAACGCGCCAATGACGGTCAAGTGGGGCACGCCCATTTACTCTAGTATTTTGTGTCTATCTAGGGCGTCAAGGGGCGGTGACTGGTGAGCTCAAACTGCTTACCCCTCTGCCGATGATCCAGGACATTTATATCCTAAACGTTGCTGTGGAAACAGCGCAGCATGTTAGAAAACCGACTGTCTGCTATTAGAAAATATGCGTTACCACGGGAAGGTTTGATTTGGATTGACGCACGGAAGCTTGTTTGAGAAAAAGGAAAGTTAAATAAATGATGGATTACTCCAGCTTGACCAAAATTGCATGAAGGTGCCGAAATGTAGAAGGTGATGCCTGATCATAAATCACAAGATACACGAAATGGGGATGTGCAAAGATCTGGGGGGAGGGAAGGGGGGGGGGGAGGGGGGGGTTAGTGAGGAGTCAGTCGACCCAATGACAAAAGGGAGAGGAGTTGTACAGTTTGATAGCTAGAGGGGAGAAGGATCTCCTGGTCTTGGTGGAAGCAGTCTGTTGCTGAAGGTGTTTAAGAAGGAACTGCAGATGCTGGAAAATCGAAGGTAGACAAAAGTGCTGGAGAAACTCAGCGGGTGCAGCAGCATCTATGGAGCGAAGGAAATAGGCAACGTTTCTGGCCGAAAGGAAGAGGAGAAGCCCGAGGGCTGAGGGAGAGCTGAGAAGGGGAGGAGACAGCAAGGGCTTCCAGCAATTGGAGGTAGTCCTCAGTTTGACCAATGTGTACTGCTCACTATCAAGCTCGGCATTTACGATTGAGATGGTCCACTGACTGGGCCACACCACCACCCTGAACCAAATGTCCTCCAAATTTCTTCCCACGTTAAGTCCCATGCTACCATTGTCCCAGTGCTCCCTCAACTGGCCCGATAATCACATGATTTTCATAATCCTCATTCTTACTACAAATTCCTTCATGGTTTTGGCCCTCTGCGGCCCCGAACCGCCGGTTCTCCAACGCACTCCTCAGGCATGTCCTTGAATTCATTGTTTCTTCTCTGGCAGCCACTTGTTCAGCTGCCATGGCCCTTAGCCCTGGAATTTCCTCCCCAAAACCTCTCTGTCTCTCTCTCTACCCCTCTCCCCTTTGTTGAAATAGCTATGGCCAACTCTTGCTTTACATGGCCGAATGTCAAAGTAGTTTCTGTGAAACACCCTGGCAGATTTTGCTACACTTAAGGCACTATAGAAATGCAAATCATAGACATTGTTTCAGAATCAGTGCCAATGGTAGAAGTCATTGAGTTGAATTGACAAATCTATGTCACGCTGTAGATAAAGGCACCAATAGCATTCATCAGGGACATAAACTAAATGAATGGCGACCAATTGGAGAGATTGGGTAGAATTACATAATAACAATCGCAATGGCCAGAACTGTTGCTAATTCCAAAAAGCTGTCATTGCCTGCAGGGGAACAATTTTTCAATAAATATCTGCTTAACATAACAATATATTACTATTGCAAAGACATATTTTTTATAAACCTCACACTCACGCTCTTGTGATAGAATTGAAAGCATGCACCTATTGGAATTTTTAACATACCAGTGTCTGCTTTGAGACTTGGCTTTGCTTTTTGCCAAAACAATTGTGGCTTCGGGCTCTAATGCGGCAAAACTTCACGGACCTTTGTGCTTATCCGTGCCCGCTGATACTTTTTTTGAAACCCTGCAAATTGTCGGATAACTAGTTCAATGATCGTGCCGTTTCTGTGTAAACCCAGCCCCGGAGAGAGACACAAAATGCTGGAGTAACTCAGTGGGACAAGGCAGCATCTCTGGAGAGAAGGAATGGGTGACCTACACCGCCCCAGTCCTGGACTATCCAACCGCACTGATGAACGTTGGTGCTAAAATTCCAGGAGCTAATTTTACAAAGAACACAAGACAGAAAGTCTAAACCTTTTCCACCGAGAGAAATATCAGTGCAAGCAATTTGATTTAAAGGAATACTTATATTTTAGCTTTGGCAATTTAGAATGCTTTATGTATTGTATCAAGCATTTCAGAAGGAGCTTCTTCCCCACTGTTATCAGACAACTGAACTGTCCTCCCATAAGCTAGGATGACATTGCGATCTTCCAACCAACCTCATTATGGATCCTGCACTTTAAAAAAAAATCAATCTGCACTTTCTCTGTAATTGTTGCATGGTGATGCTGTAATACTATATTTTACTCTCTGGCATCTTTCTCTTTATACTACCCATTGTACTTGTGTATGGTTTGAGTATGTTCACTTGTAGTATGATTGAACCTGGATAGCACAGAAACAAAAACTTTTCATTGTATCTCGGTACACATGACAATCATAAAGCAAAAACAATACTTTAAGAAAACACAGTGATATATTACATAGTGATTGTTGATAAAAGTGATGTCAAATGAAAAAAAATGGAGCTTCTGAAGTGATTTGTTAAACAGTGAGCAGTGAAAGGTTTTTAGCATTTTAGCATTCACTATGATAGGATGATAATATATAAGCAGGGGTGTAATGCTGAGGCTTTAGCGGGACAGGCTTTATATGTCACTGGTTAAACCGCAGTTCGAGTATTGTCAGCTTGGGGCCCAATATCTGAGGATGAGTATGCTGGCATTGTAGAGCGTTCCACAGGAGGTTTATGAGAATGATCCTGGGGATGATTGGGTTAATGTGTGATGAACATTTGAATGCTTTGGGCCTGTACTAGCTGGAGTTTAGAAGGACGAGGGGACACCTCATTCAACTATACCGAACAATGAAAGGCCTGGTCAGAGTGGATGTGGGGAGGATGTTTCCATTAGTGGCAGAGTCTAGGGCCAGAGGCCCAGTGGTAGAGTTTCTATCCCTTCCCGTGTTGGAGGGGCATCTCCACCATACCTGCCCCCCTCCCATGTCCATCAGCGTGGAAGGACCCTAGACAGTGGTCCTCCCCCACAGAGCCTTGGCGTTGTCTGCACCGAGCTTCAGTGCATCCCTCAGCACATACTCCTGCAGTCTGCAGCGGGCCAGTCGCCGACAGACATCTCGCTCTGTTGGAAGGAACTGCAGATGCTGGTTTAAATCGGATAGACACCTAAAATTAGGTTCCACTGTACTGTTTTGTACTGTATTAACTTCTAATAAAATAAACAAAACAAAAGGACAGGCAGCATCTCTGGAGAGAAGGAATGGGTGGCGTTTCATGTCGAGACCCTTCTTCAGACTCAATGGGTGACGTTTCGGGTCGAGACCCATCTTCAGACATCTCCCTCTGCTGGGAAAGGCATAGGCACAGAATTGTACAGCTCCTGGCCACCTCATCCATGCCATTGTGATGCCTATCAATGCTAATCTCATGTTGCCCGCAATAGGCCCGTATCCCTCCACTCTATTTATTACTGAACTACTATCTACTTCTTTGGTGACCCTCGGACTATCCTTGATCGGACATTGCACTAAATGTAAATGCCTCGATAGTAGTCATGTATTGTCTTTCTGCTGACTGGATAGCACGCAACAACAAGCTTTTCACTGTACCTCGGTAAAGTAAACTAAACTAAACCGAAAATTTGTGTCCAAGTACCATTTGGAATGCCTTTCAAACATTGTAGTTGTTCCAGCCTCTACGACTTCCTCTGGCAGCTCCATTTGCCCACCACCCTCTGTAAGAATAACTTGCTGCTTAAATGACCTTTTGTGTTTGAAAAAAGCCAGTCTGTGCTTGGCCTCGCCGACATATAGGAGTCCACACTGTGCAGTAGATGAGGTTGGAGGAGGTATCCATCTGCCTTGTTAATTATCCATGTAATTCCTGGCACTTGGTGTGATGGGCTGAGTGGTAATTGCAAGCTGGAGATGAGGTCCTGGATGGCGAGAGGGGGTGAGAGAAGGGTGCAAGACATGTCGTACTGGGACATATAGTTAGGGGTCGTACCGACCCAGCATCTGAGTTCAGGTAACACAACCCCTTCCTGAGCTACAGTATGGCTGCTCTGTATTATACACTCCCAGAGAGAGCACAGCCTCAGTAACCAGGTCAATGGGGAGTTGTAAACACTCTCGTTCTAAACAGAGGTTGAAAAAAAATAATCTAACTCTATGCTACATTCAAACCCAAGCCTCCCCCCCCCCGAAAATAAAACCACACTTAGGTATCATGAGAAATGATTCAAACCATATGTGACAGATTGGCACACGCCAGCTAGCTGTAAAGCAATAACTTCCATACAGCCTCCTTAGCAAGTCATGACAATCTGCTGACAACAACATTTTAATTCACAAGTTATTTCAATGTGGTACACCTCACTCTATCCAACACAAAAATGTGTTTTCCTTTCAGATTCCAGGCAGCAGATTTTTTTCTTGATTTTTTTTTTGAATATTAAATATATTTTGAACGGTCAGTTCCTATGGTGACAGGGGCAATATTTCTGGAGATCTCAGCGCGTATGCTGAAACATGGGCTGTTGTAACATAATGATTACATTACATGAAGGGTGATCAGGGGATTGAACTCAATTGAAATTCAGTATAAAAATGTGCTTGTCGAGGTGTTAAAAAAATGTGACCGTCACTTTTGGATGTTATTGGCTAGCTAAAGACAATAATGAAATCGTCCGCTCACTTCCAGCCACACGTTGACCCTACCCTGATCTGACTGCCCTTTGGCCTCGTACGTCAGTTGGCTTCTGGCTTCAAGAAGCTGACAGCATCATCGGCAACAACAGGCGAGAAACGGGACATTCCAAATGCAGGAAGCATGGAGCCCTGATGAAAGAAGGGTCTCGACCCGAAACATCGCCCATTCCTTCTCGACAGAGATGCTGCCTGTCCCGCTGAGTTACTCCAGCTTTTTGTGTCTATCTTGAGCCCTGAAAGTTGATTAACCTAAATCAGTCTGTCTGCCTCTCCCCACAGAGGCTGCCTGACATGTCATTTACTTTCAGCATTTCCTGCTTACGTTAGTTCAGATTAGTTTAGAGATACAGCGCAGAAACAGGCCCTTCAGCCCACCGAGTCCGTCCCGATCAGCGATCCCCGCACATTAACACTATCCTACACACGCTAAGGACAATTTATTGTAATAGAAAGCCAATTAACCTACAAACCTGTATGTCTTTGGAGTGTGGGAGGAAGCCGAATAACTTGGAGAAAAACCCACGCGGTCATGGGGAGAACGTACAAATTCTGTACAGACAGCACCCACCCATAGGCGGGATCGAACCTGGGTCTCTGGCGCTGTAAGACAGCAACTCTAACGCTGCGCCACCATTATTATAACATGTATTCACACACAATATAGAACAGGACAGCGCAGGAAGGGGCCCTTCAGCCCATAATGTTTGTGCCAAACATGATGCCAAACGGATCTCATTTGCATGTACATGAGTTGAGAACAAAGGGGGGGGATCTGTCCGCTGTCATGGCTGGCGGGAGGCAGAAGATAGGACAGTTTGGTGAACTTCTGTAACTTTGACAACACCAGAAACGTGGCAACTCTTGCGTACTGTCCAGGTGAGGTCTGCTTGTATGATTTTAACGGGTTGTGTGCTAAACAAAGCATTTCACTGTACGTACTGTCGGTACATGTAACAATAAAGTATAATTGAATGGTTTAACGATCTATTCCTTGCTCTTCCGTGTGTCTATGTGAAAGCCTCTTAAACACCGCTATTGAATCAAGGAACTGCAGATGCTGGAGTTGAGCAAAACACAATATTTCAAGTCGGGGCCTTCGAAGATTTGAATTTAAACTTGTATTTATATTGTGTCCTTAATATGGTAAAGTAATGAATGCTCTTTGCAGGAGCATTCCCATTCAAGTGTGACACTGTGCAACATAACAGGGTATGAGGGCTGGTGAACCATAGCTATTTTACTAACGTTGATTTTACTGCCTTTCCCTTTATTTTGTCGTTTCTCTCCATTCAATAGGACTTGTCTGAAGAAGCATGAGGCAATGTCGATCTGAATCCAAACCGCCTGGCCCGCTGAGTTACTCCAGCACTTTGTGTCATTTTGTGTAAACCAGCATCTGCAGTTCTTAGTTTCTGCTTCTAGTCTTTGCAAGTCAAGAGTTTTGGATTATCATATGTAACAATGGAACAATGAAATTCTCACTTGCAGCAGCATAACTGGCCCATAATATATAACCAAAAAAAAAAATCACTAGACTAATAGCCGCTAAACTAAAAATACAAAACTAAAACAATGAGTAAAGCCCTTTTATTGAGAATTATTTTGTCTTAGTTCTTCAGACCTCCGTAGCAGTTAGAGGCTGGAGGGTGTGGCTTAATAAGTTCAAACTAAATTTTTAATTTCTCCTTGAATTTTTTTTAAATGCTATCTTTTTTCAACAGCTTCCACTGATTTACAATGTTCCATCCATTGAAAGATTTGCCCAATTTACTGCGTGTGGAACCCAGGAACAAACAACAATTATCGTAGCTGTTTCCCAACGCTCCTTCAGAAACACTAAACATTGAACACTGCGCACTGGACATTTTAAACTTGACTAAAGTATTTTAATGACTGTCCTAATTCCTAACCGATTGTCAAAATAGGATAGCTATTAATATTCACACATTGTTAAAACAGCAAGCTTCATCCCTGCATGATTATGTGGACAGATTTAAAATGGCTGCCCCCTGGTGGGATATATTGATGGATACAACGTTACAGGAAAATACCCTGTGTAGGCTCAGGACATTCACTGCCTTTTGGCAATGAGTGAGTTTAAACCCACTCTATAAGAAAGTTAAAATTCTTTAGCCCTATTCTTTACATTTCACATCTCACGACTTCACAGCCACTAACAGGGTTATTCCTTAATGAAATTTCGTCTAACGCCTTGAACTATATTCGACTTCTTAATGAAGTCTTAATTTCCTGTTTGTTGTACCCTTTTATATAACCAACATGATTTCATCCTTTATTGTCAAGGCCAGTTTCCCCCCTCTATGTTCTTGCCTAGTTTTCCAATCGACTGTAAAATCTGATATGTTTTGCAATGTATTGTTATATCTTGTATCTAACGGCAATGTTATAAAAGGGCAGCAAAAGGGGGCTGCACGTGTGGAGTTGCTGCCTACAGCACTTTCAGCGCCAGAGACCCGGGTTCGATCCTGACTACGGGTGGTGTCTGTACGGAGTTTGTCCGTTCTCCCCGTGACCGCGTGGGTTTTCTCTCTCTCGAGTTCTTCGGTTTCCTCCCACAAGTTCCTGCCTCAACCACCTCCTCTGGCAGCCTGTTCCGTACATCCACTAGCCCACTGGGTTACCTGCAGCAGAATGCTGCGACTGGCACACTCCAAGGTGCAGGATTAAGTGCTGAAGGATCGACTAATGCCTGGTGCAGCAAATGCAATACACCTTTGGCGAAGGTACAGAGTCTAGGGTCGCATTTGGCACTGAAGGGGTGAATCATGTGTAATAAATCTCTAACGTTTTGTTGACGTATTATTTGCAACCAACCAATTGATGACGTTGAAATGCCAAATGAAATGAATGAATGTAGTGGCTTGCTGTGTATAACTGCACAGTTTATGAATAAAGAAAATATTTGGAGAAAGAGCTTGAGGTAGAGAAGTGAAGTTAAGGGAGAAACAAAAAAGAGAGACAGAGGGCATGTGAGAAAGGGAAGTTTAATTTAGTTTAGTTTAGAGGTATAGCGCGGAAACAGGCCCTGCGGCCCACCAAGACTAATACTATCCTACACATGCGAAGGACATTTTACAATTTTACCAAAGCTAATTAGCCTACAAACCTGTACGCATTTGGAGTATGGGATGAAACCGGAGCACCTGGAGAGAACCCACGCAGGTCACAGGGAGAACACACAAACTCCGTACAGACAAGCACCCGTAGTCAGGATCGAACCTGGGTCTCTGGTGCTGTAAGGCAGCAGCTCCAGCTCTGCACCAAGTAAGATTAGGCTAAGCTTCCCAGAAGAAGCTGAGGCTTGTTGGACAAGGGGAGAGGTATAGGAGGGTGTGAAGCCAGCCAAGAACAGAAGCAGGTCTTACTGCAGAGGTCAGCGCTGAATGCTGTGTGTCCAAGCATGACTAAACATGTCAGCACCTCCAGTGTGGGAGAGGACGGGTTGATGGATGCAACCTTCCAGGGAGCGTGCCCACGGTGTTCCTATGGGCATCGGCAAGGACCTGCGCCAACATTCCCGGAGAATGAAGGTATGACCTCCTTATGCTCATCCGT